>NC_090239.1:12492156-12577156 GCF_024489055.1 Chanodichthys erythropterus
TGCTTATTCACATATTTTTAAAATGCTCAGGGCGCCATTAACCCCTGATGGAAAAATCCCAGAAGTAACTGAGGGAAGGTTCAATTTGATTACCCAATGGGATAAAGATGACAAGGAGTGTTTTAATTGTGGTGAGAAGGGCCATCTCGCCTGCAATTGTAAGAATCCACCCCTTCAAAGCTCTCTAAGTTGTTTACATTCATTATTATTGTAATGTTATGTGCTTTGAGCCATGAGGTAGTTTAACGGTGTCTCTTGTGACGCTTTGCTGAGATCAGCCCTGTGTGCGCGTTCAGTGTTTTGGAGGAGGCGTGGCTTTGGATGGCGATTTGCAGGGAGGGTGGGATCATATGCTTTCAATGCTAGCAGGCTAACGTTAGCATTTCCCAGATCACCCACTGCACCTTTAACATGAACGAAGAATTAACAATACTACTACAGCATTTATTAATCGTAGTTAATTGTCAATATCACCAGCTGGATTGCCCTGGTGGTCCACTAGAGGGCACTCCACCCCAGACTATCTTCTCCCATATTCCATTGTCCAGACTCATCTTTCATGATTGTTTTCAGCTGTGTCTCATTAGCCTCATTAGCTCACCCTATAAAAGCCTTGTCAACTATAAGAGCCTATCGGAGACACGTTCAGCTGTATATGCAAAAATGTTGTATTGTATAGGCGATTCGTCCAGACTGATCCGGCGTTTTGGGAGCCTGATATTTTTTTGAAACCAGGTCCCAGAGTGGATAAATCTGAAAACTAGTGATGGGCAGAGCGAGGCTTTGTGAAACACTGAAGCAGTTGAATCAAATGTGTCGCGATGATTCGAGGCTTCGAAACAATCTAACACCCGACTCCACCGTGACCCCTAGTGGTCAGAACAGTGTAAATGCACCCAAAACTTAAGCTAATCATGCAGTAAAAACACCTTTTACAAATATATTGCAAATGTTTTATTGAAAATAAAATCTATCAAATGCAATTAACTAATTCTCTAATAAGATTACATATAAAGTGACTGTATATGTGTTCTTTTATAAATTTTCAAGGCTTGTTTCTCTGTTCCATGGCTCAAGCTAAACAGGCAAATAAGAGATTAATAACTACCATTATTCATTTTAATTATTCTAATGTCTAATTAAAACATCTACAAATTTATAAAACTGATCAGAGATCAGGTAAAACCCATAGACACTTGTTCAATGATTCTCAGTGAATCTGCATGATTTATCATCGCCCTCTACCGGTGAACCACTGAAATTTCGAACTGTTTTGAAATGCTTCGAAACAGTGATGACGTAATGAAGCCTCGTTTACTAAAATCACGTGACTTTGGCGTTTGATACACGCGTTTGATACACGCTCCGAATCACTGATTCGAAACAAATGATTCATGAAGCTTCGGAGTTTCATGAAGCATGTGTTTCGAAATCGGCCATCACTACTGAAAACGACACCCTTGCATTTTCGTGTGTACAGCTAATCCGTATATTTAGTGAAACGATGATGTCATCACCCCAGCGTCTCGACCCTAGTCAGGCACCGTTACGTCACGTAACAGCGACTACAACAACAATAGCGGACTACATGCTTGTGTTTGTACGGCAGAAACTACCGAGCCTATTAGCTTTACTAAAATAAAACTTTATTTCTAAGCTTTCCTAAAGTTTGTATACAGCGCGCAAGGATTATGCGCATGCTCCAAGTCTTATTCTCCGTTTTTAGTGTATCTCAGTGGCAGAATTACAGCGCCACATACTGATCTGGCATGTATACTACATCACTGGTTTCAGTGGTTTTGTGTGTACGCAGATATTTATTGAGACGGGGAAAAAAAGATTGGATGGGGAAAGCTCTGGCTTTGTGTGGATGTGGTCACTCATTGCTAAGTCTTGTATGTGTTTTAACTACATTTCTGAGCCTTTGTATCTTGGTTTTCCTTGGTATTTTAATTCTCTGCCTGTTTGTTTGGATTTCTCTGTTTGCCTCAGCCCTGAACTCTGTTATTGTTTGGATTGTTTGCTTGTGTATGACCTTTGCCTGTTTTTGGACTTCGATTGTGGATTACCCTGTAGTAAATACTGCCTTCGTGGGTCTGTGCAGTTCGTCACAGTTAATGTTAATTTCAACATTTACTAATACATTATAGGAATCAAATGTTGTATTTGTTTTCATAATGCACTGTGAAGTAACATGAACAAACAACGACCAGCTGGATTTTTATCAACTACCATTGACAAAGATTAATAATTACTGTAACAAATGTATTGCTCATCATTGTTAGTTAATACATTAACTAATGTTAACAAATGAGACCTTATTGTAAAGTGTTACCAAAGAGTTTTTCTTTTGAATGCTTAGAAACACAGATGCTAGTCTGTTCTCTCTGCATTCTCAGAAGAGCAGTGTACAGCTTCCCTGAGATCAGATGTTGCTAAGTAAAAGGATAGTTCACCTAAACATTTAGTCTTTTCCATGTTGCAGTCACCATTCACTTTCTCTGCTTTTTCCCAAACAATGAAAGCAAATGATGACTATCATTGTCATCTTCTTTTGGGAGTAAAGAAAGTTATACAGGTTTGGAAGTATGAAGGCAAGTAAATGATGAATGAGAATGTTCATTTTGGGTAAACTGTTCCTTTAAATGGGCAGATATTCGGATTGCTTATCTTCGTCAGATGGATGAAGAGATTAAACACAAGATCAAAGTCATAATATAGGCTACAGTTTTACATTTTTGTTAAAAATTAGCATTAAATGTTTAGAACAATAAGTCTTTGAGGCAATTCCACAACAGTGGAAATCCATTGGAACGTGGTTACTCTAAGTGGAAAATAGTTGCCCTTTTAAATTTAGAACACAGAAGGGACCTCTGTGATACCAAATGCATAATACATAACTTTAGAAAGTTCGGTCTCTATATGACTTTCCTAAAAAGAAACTGCATTACTGAATGACTTCCTGGGGCCCCGAAACAGACCTAAACAGCATATTCTTTCAATTAAACCTTCAGAAAGCTGTTTCCTGGTGGGTGTTTATATGCCTTTTATTTGGATGGTAACAACATAATCAAGAGTCTCATTTTGTTTCCATGTGATTTATTTGGAAAAATGTAATTGAGCTGAAATATCTGATTGGAGAAAAAATAACATGTGTTCAAATAAGGGAGGGCCTATTAATCACCTTGCATCCTCAGGATATGGTGTCTAAAGATTGAACTATTCAGTGTTACTGAGGTGGACAAAATAAACTTTGTCTGTGACCTTCCCATAAAAAAAACTCTGCATTTCAGTCATTGTCTCCCTCCACAGCCTATTGTTATGGGCTCCCTAAGAGCCTGAATAATAAGGAGTTTTAACATGGGGTGAAAAGTGTAACCGACCATTACTGCACAGATCTCTGTATATCAATTCATGCCATGGTTTGAAGTGTAATTGACAAAGTATTATTAAATGAACCCCAACGGTACTAACGGCACTAACCAATCTTCAAAAAGTAAACTAAAACTTTGTAAACTTTGCAAATGGTGATTCAGAGCCAGCAGTCGCTGTCTGGCAATGATGTCAGCCATCTGCTTCCCACATGGAGAAACTTTCTTCCCTTCAAAAAGATTTCCTGCTTCACATTAAGAAGAACATTTGTGGTACACAACTTGAGAGAAAAAACAAACAAAACTATATTTGCGTTTCTGTCAGAATGAAGAAAAAATGCAGATATTCCTGTTGCTCCTGTCTCACTTGTTACTGTAGATCACAGCACTTTTGTTATTATTGTTTTCTTGTGTTCTCTTTACTTTAACACCTAACACTCTTCTGAATTAATACATTTTCTTAGTACATATGTAGTCCATTTAGCATGGATTTAGCACAGTTACATAAAAAGGTACTGTATAATTTGAATTGGAAAAGACGGATTACCCCTTGGTTAACTGCTTGTTAGTCAGACACAGTCTTAACATATAGTGGCTAAGTTTATTTAACTGGCCCCAGATGTCTTGATAGCAGAAGGGTTCTGTCTAAACAGACAAACACATGAGTTGTGCCAGGTGTTTCTCTCTGGGACTTGTTTCAGATTTAGTCACGGAATCAAAGCATTTAACTAAGAGACTGTGGAATGTGGAAAATGAATAAAACATGTCTGAACATCTGGATTGTGTTTTTTAAGGTGTCCTTGTTGATGGCGTGCTCCTTTAAAGGGTTATTTCACTATTTCAATTCCCCACCCTCATGTCGTTCCAATCCCATAAAACTTTTGTTCATCTTTGGAACACAAATGAAGATCTCTTTTATGAAATCTGAGAGATGTCTGTCTGTCTGTGAGAACAAACCTCTTCTGGAAGCTCAGACGTGCTGTGTAACCAATGAGGTTCATTCTCGTGTGATGCAGCACATTTGAGCTTCCAGAAGAGGTTTGTTCTTGTGCGTCATTCATGTTCAGGTGAGCTTCTGTTTATGTTCGCTGATCAAGGTTTATATGCGAGTAAAAGCCTAAATTAAATCTGTTCATTATGAAAAACGATCAAGTCTCTACAGAAAAATTTTAAGTAAATGGCTCGATTCATATGGATTAGTTTTCTGATCTCTTTATTAACAAAGATTTTTGCAAAGGCAGTCTATGGACGGACATAGATCTCTCAGATTCCATCAAAAACATCTTCATTTGTGTTCCGAAGGTGAACGAAAGTCTTACGAGTTTGGAACGAAATGAGGATGAGTAATTAATGACATAATTTTTATTCTGGGGTGAACTAACCTTTTAAATTGTTTGCAGAGTCATAAGTATATACATAATTATTAGATTACATGAGGCCGTATGTGCAGGGGCGGACTGGGGCAGACTGGCCCTGGACTTCTGGCACAGGAATAAATGACATTTTACAATAAATCCACATAGAAAACAGCTATTTGACTGTATTCTCGATCAAATAAATTCTGCCTTCCTCTTTAAAACATTAAGTCTTATTTCATACTTTTGATCGGCAGTTGTGTAAAATAATGCAATTTGAGAATGGTATTTTGAGTTTTATTAATCATTTTCAAATGATTGTGAAATTACTGAAGAAATCCTGACCACAGACCACAAACATTCACTTTTATGTTGAAAACTGCTACGTTAATGTTTCTTGTGCATTGTGTGATGAATAACTTAAATGGCATTAAAATATAAAAAATCCAAAAAGGTCATAAGTGCATCGCTGGAAATGAATATCCATCGTTTAATTGTAAACAGTAGGCAAATATTGCTGTATATTATTGTCTCGTCATGTTCAGCTGCTTATCTTACCTCGTATGTGTAACAATTGTATTCTGTTCTATTTTGGCTGTTCCTGTTTACCTGTGTTCCAAGTCAGCTGACCTATTTTCAGTTTGTTCCCTTGATTAATCATTCAGTTCACCTGTCCTTCAATTAATTATCTCATTTAGCCTTATACTCCCTGCTTTCTTCAGTTCTTTGTCCGGTCTCGTCGATGTTAGTGGTCATTTCCTGAGTTCCTCCTGTCTGTTTCCTGAGTTTTTGGCATTAAAGACTGTTCTCTTGAATGACTCTTTGTCGTGCGATTATTTTTAGCACATATTACAGTATGGGTCATTCCTGTTATGCACATTTTCATGTCCCTATCATATATGTTTCAGACTCACAATTATGCAATATGGAAATCAAATCAGGTGTATTTAATTACAATAGTTTGAGATCACCAATCTATTAATATTTATAAATATTTAAAGTATTTTTTCATGTTTCTCTTTCTCTAATGGGAATGTTTCAAACAAACTTTTTAATTGCTAATTATTTCATAGTTACATTTTTAGATGCATTTTTTTTTTTTTCTGTTTTGATGCATTTTTTTCTTTGTTGCATAGCCTATATCACTTTGCATCCTAGTCTAATATCAATTTTAGGAGTGGATTAAATTAATTCTGTGAAAATGTATTGAATGATTGTGGTTGTAAGGGGATAGCGGGGCACAAAGTAATTTAGTAACTTTTTGACTTGCAGTCAAATACTGCAAATACTTGACTCAGTTTGTTTAAATTTACTTGGGGTTATGAGTATTTATTTTTTCCCACATTAATTTCACACGTCCAGTACAATTATGTGGTTTTGTTTCATTAATACAGTGTATACTTTTCTTGATTTACTCCGAAAGGATGGAAGTGAAATGTGACAACATGCCCCATAGGTGGGATATATTGTAACATGACCATACAACAGCTTAAAATGTTATCTGATCTAATAAAAAAAAAATATAAAAGACAAACTAAAATATTTTGTCAATAAAATACAATTATTCACTTTTTCATATAAAATAATTACATTTTTTAATAATTAAAAATAATCTAATTTTTGCGTTTGACAACAAACACTGCAAAACACAGCTATACAGTATAGTTCAAAACATAATAATAATTAATCATTTCTGAACATTGAATCTCAGTAGAGAGTCAATAAAATTCAATAGAATTCATAAAAGTATAGAATACAATAGCATAGTTCTAATAGGGGTACATTGTAACGCAGTGTTACAACATGCCCCACCTGCGCTACTGGGATTTAAACCTGGCTTGTGTCTTCTGCTGGTTAGACCTCACTGTTGATCTCAACTGTTAAATAACAGATATAAGATTAAAATAATATCAAATTTGTCTAATTTTAGGTCAACACAAAAAATAGAAATGAAAAATTAACTTAAGTAAGAAACTTGGAAACATTGCTATGGTTAAATAAATGTTTAGTGATTTAAAGATTTTTTAATCTTGGCGCAATATTTTCTCCATATAAATACACATGCTGGCATGTGAGGATAGTTGTAAACCATGTGTGTTACAACTAGCCCCGCGCTCCCCTACTTTATTACAGTGTCTAACATTAAATATAAATAGGCCTAATCATTTTTTATGAGCAAGACAAAACTTTCTTTTAGAGAAATGGTATTCATAACCAATCATCCATTTAGACTGAATAGTTAGCTTTTTTATATAAATCACTGTAAAATGGAATTAATTGTCGTTTTAATATCGCCTCTGGAGTCTGGACTACATCACAGTAAAGGCCACATTTAATGATTCAAGCAAGAGGCTGTTATAGCCTTGTAGACGTGCTGGAGGCAGAACTGGGTCACCAACCCACTAAATACCTAAGAAAACTATACAAAATATCAGCTTAAGAATGGTCCATTGTCCATGTCAGGCCCTTGGAATGTAGATGACCCGTCTGAGATAAGTGCATCCTGATGTTTACACGCCGCCCTCTAGTGCTAGAGACTGTGTGATTCAAACTCATGACCTACATCGTTTACCATTGTGGTTGCGATAGCGACAAAAAAAGTACTACATGGTAAATATTCTGACTTTTAACGACATTTTATTATTATTATTATTATTAATATATTAATATCAATATTATTAGTAAACACTAAAGTTTTGCGAAGATTGTGTATGTTAGGTAAGCGGCGTATCCAAGCTATCGTAAATATGTTTGTGAATCGTAACTGTACTCAGCGTTAAGCTTAGTACGCATACGCTCGTTGCGTAACTATCTACGTGGATGAACGTCAACATGGCTGAATCCATGAGAGCAGCTGCTGAGAGTTGATGTGGCACTGAAGAGCAGCAGTGGCAGTGAACTTGAACTGAATAAATAATATTTATTTTGCAGATTAAGGTATGTAAAATGATATTTACACATTTCGGCATCACACATTCACTTTGCATTAGAAATATCACGCTGGGCTATTTTATCTTCCTTCTTGCATCATCCAACGTGTCTCTAAAGAAAGTTTACAGAAGAAATAAGACGTGTTGTTCTTTAATGTCTGTATTGGTTTTGTTTATTAGTTATATTTATAATTGATATAACGCTTTCCTGAACCTCGTTGTTTTTATTATTGTTAAAAATTGTTGTAGACATCATATAATTATATCTTATACAAAATAAATATATAGGCCTACACTCAAAACGTATTAAATGTCGTATTAATATAATGAAAACATAAAACCCTGGTACTTTCTGTCAGCACATTGATGCACTTACCTTTGAATTGAATGTACTAAGTAGGTCATGTGGGTGTTTTGTGTTATAGATCAAGCTTTTGTTTACATTTACATTCACTTTAAGAAATTATGATCACATAATATCTCACATAATTGATTTATGTGGAGAACTTGCCTAGGATTTATGTGAATTGATTAGATTAATTGTGTTTTGATATCTGAATTATAAATATCTGAGATAGGCTATATTTTAATTGTACAGATCAGGTCACCATGTATCTCCAGAGGATGTTCTCCTGTTCTCGGCTTTTAGCGAGACCAAATGATCTGCAAGCCTTCAGAAGAGCTGCTTCACAAGGCAAAAGTAAGCACTTATGTATTATTTATGTACTTTGTATCCCATACCTCCTTTAAAGAAAGAAAAATATGTAGGGTAATATAAAGAAACGCTTTGCAAAACTGACTGACTGTACTGTTTAGTATATCAGTATATGCTTCCTTGTTTCTTATTTATTAAAATCTGTCAGTAATTAAAGGAGATGCAAGTCGTAGTTTCCATTCATGACCCTTGCTCCTAATTTACAGCATGTCTGTCTGTCTCATTCACTGGGTCGGTGCTCTTCTTTGAGTTCTGTCCTGTCAGCGTTTGGCTCTGCTGTCTGGCTTTGCTGATGTGGCACATTTTACTATGTTATTTTCTTTCATAAGGAATGTGGCGGGGCTTTGGTGGGTGCTGTACTTTTTGGCTTTGTCCCAGATTTCTTTTCACTTCATTTGATTGCTTTGACTTTGATTCCAGATAACTTTTGTGACTGCACTGAGACTTGTTATTGTTAATGTAGCTTAATGTCAGCTTTTGTTATGCTTTGTATGGATCATTAAAATATAAAGTAAAGGGTAGATTATGAAGTTATTAAGAACCTTTTTAATTTAATTTAACCTCTTTAATTTGAAATTTAAGTTAAAAATTATATTCAGCTGGAGTTAATGTTGGGCGGGTCTTAAATTTATTAATTGAAAGCTGATTGGGTCATGAAAGTTAGGCTGTGATGTTACTGGTTATTATTTTTCCATGGATTTTGTATTAGAAGGCCAGGGATTTTTAATAAATAAATATAGTCAATATTGATTTAATATTTTCTTTAATTTTCTGGAATCCCATAGGGACCAATAGGAATCCAATTACATTTATGCTTTGCTCTCTCTGAGATGAGTGAGATTTCAGATTCACTGTTTTGACTCAAAACATTAAGTTAACTCATTTAAAAAAAAAAAAAAAAATTACATTTAGACCCTTTTTGCGTCGTAGTTACACTCACTTAAAATATTTAATAACACTTACATTTAATATTTTTAGTCTCAAAATGGAAATCCATTTATCATACTGTATATTAGTGTACACTTGTAGCATTTAAAACAATTAAATTTAGTTTTGAGAGATTTTATTGTTAATTTATTTAGACAAAATCATATAGAATTGTATTGCCATAACTTTTAAATATTTATATGTAATTACAAATATATATGTATAATTACAATGGACTTCACTGGCAGTTGACTGGATCATGAAAGTTAGACTGTGATGTTATTGGTTATTTTTATTTTTCCCTGCTCATGTGGCTTTGTTTACACCAGCTAAAGAGAAACAGAGAATGTTATTACAATTTAGGTTATAGATTATGAAATTATGCATTGATGAATTTTGTATTAGAAGACAAGGAACCTTTTGATAAGTAAATATAGTCAATAGTGATTTTATAGTCTTTAAATCAGTTGGTTTGAATTTTCTGGAATCCCATGTGGACCAGCATAGTGTTCATTTGTTTACAATTATGCATTTAGCAGACACAGTAGAGGAACAATTTGTCACAGAGCCAACAGTATTCATAGTGTACAGTTCCATTTGTTACATTATGGGCATGCACTTCATACTTTCTGTTTTCGTTGCTTGTCTCCTACCATTTCCCCATCTGACATTCATTGGTGATACAATCAGTGCACACTAACACATAACACAGTCCATCTATGCATTCACGGCTTTCCTGCATGCCATGGCTCCTCATTGGGTGCTTTTCCCGCTCTCTTTCCCATGCAGATCCCTCTTCCTCCCTATTTCTCACACTCCGTGCTGTGCGTCAGTGGAGTAATGTGCCTTTTTTTACAGTGCCACTGGCACGGGCGCACGGTAAGTCTTTTGCCCACCGCAGTGATCTGCGCCAGGCCAAAAGAATCGTTGTCAAGTTGGGGAGTGCCGTCGTAACCCGCGGCGACGAGTGCGGCCTCGCTTTGGGCCGACTCGCTTCAATAGTAGAACAGGTAAAGGATTTGCAAATAAATCTGTGATGTAACACATTTTACTAACAAGGCGTGATGCTATATTTCAGTGTTAACACAATATGACTTTTGATTGTTTAAGGTGGCCGTGCTTCAGAATCAGGGTAGAGAGATGATGATCGTGACCAGTGGCGCTGTTGCATTTGGAAAACAACGGCTGAGGCACGAAATTCTTCTCTCACAGAGTGTCAGACAAGCCCTGCATTCAGGCCAGAATCAGCTCAAAGATATGGTAAGGAAATTTGTTAACACATTTTTTTTGGTGATAAATGAAAATGCTTTAAACAAAAATGTTAAGTTAAAGGGATAGTTCATCCAAAAATTTAAATTCTATTCCAATTACTCACTCTCATGTCATTCCAAAGAAGAAGAATTTTCGTTCATCTTCTAAATTGAAAAATCTAATTGTAATTCCATTCACCCAAAACTTTGACTCTTCAAAACGTTCAAGATCGTAAAATAAATCCATATGAGTGGTTTAATCTGAGGCTTCTGAAGAGACACAGTCACTTCATATGATTAACAGATTTAATTTAGGCATTTATTCACATATAAACATTGATCAAAGCACATAAATAGAACAAACCTCATTGGCATGTTTGAGATGGGTGAGCTATCCTTTTAACTTTAAGAATTTAAGAAGCTCAAGTTGAATGTTTTTCCTATATCAGTCACTGCCGGTTCTAGAGGCGAGAGCGTGTGCCGCTGCGGGACAAAGTGGACTTATGGCTCTGTATGAGGCAATGTTCACTCAGTACAGCACCTGTACAGCCCAGGTACATACACACACTCTCATATGCATGATGAAGCTACAAAATACACTCTTATTTTAAACCCTCATATTTTATAATGTATTTATATTGTTGCTTCAGATTCTGGTAACAAACCTGGACTTTCACGACGACCAGAAAAGACGGAACTTGAACAGCACTCTACACGAGCTGCTGCGTATGAACATCGTTCCCATTATCAACACCAACGACGCCGTGGTGCCTCCCCCAGAACCCAACAGTGACCTACAGGGGGTAAATGTGGGTACAGAGCAAAAGGAATAGGGAGAGAGAGTTTGCCCAGCAGCTTTGCCACCCATCCTCTTCCTTTTGGAACTGCATGCTGGGAGGGGCCTTTACAGATGCATGCTGGGAGTCAGAGCAATGCAGAGGCTTGATCTTTGTCTTCTGCACTGTTGCAGCCTGAGGGTTTTTCCATTCCTGTAGAAACTGGAAAGAAACTAACATTACCTCATTCACAGTACTTTCGCTTACTCTCTAGGCTCATCTACACTTGCTCTATCATGCACTGGCTGCGGGTTCAAATGTGGTTTCATGTGGAATTCTGCCTTTTTATAGACTAGACAGAGTCATTGTTCATCACACCCATTTTTGTCATAGTGATAAAAGTTCATCAGAGCTTGAAATATAGCAGTGATGTTTTAAAAGAGAAAGGCAATTTTCTCTAATTTGCATATTTGGGACTCTTCTTTTCACACTCTGTATTTCTCTTTTTCACTCAACAGGTTATCAGTATCAAGGATAATGATAGTCTTGCAGCGCGGCTTGCTGTGGAGATGAGGGCAGATCTTCTCATCGCTCTCTCTGATGTAGAGGGTGAGGTTTCAGATTTAATTTTTAGATCAGTACACTGTAATACCCGATAAGTTCAGAGTACTCAAAATGATTGTAGACACCGATTACCTCAAAAAATTTAAGTAAAGCAACCCAAATCTTTTAAGTAAAGAATAATTATAAATAATTGTCAAACTGAATTTTTTCGTATTTAATGTTTAAGTCCACTGTACTTAAAACTATTGTTTACCATATATAATGTTTCTTATTTTTCAATTAATTTGATGCATGGTTATAAAACCCAATAAATATAGATTACTCAAAACATTTAACTAAACAAAAAAAAACACAACAATGATAACCCTACAAAACTTCAGCATCACAGAAACACATTTAAATGCCAAAATAACAGAACAGTAAACAATAACACATCTTTCCCTGTATTCATTTTGTGCAAAAACACACAAAATAACACTCAATTTCAACATTTATTCTCCCTTAGAGTGTGATGCAAAGCATGCTGGGAACTTCAAATCTGCTGCATTTCAGTTTAATGTTGAATGGACTCTTGATTACGTCGGTAACATTGGCAATGAAGTGACACGGATGACGTTACTTTATATCGCTCGCTTTAGTTGTCTTTATAAGTTAGTAGTACTGTTGGGGTTTACAGTGTACCATACTTGTTATTGGTTGATTTTAGAGATTTTTTTTTTATTTATCTGTATTTATTTGATATTTACTTGTCCACTGCTATTTTTTTTTTTTTTTTACATTTAGATGACCTTTGCCATCAAGAAATGCTCACTTAAAGGGATAGTTCACCCAAAAATGAAAATTATCCCATGAATTATTCACCCTCAAGCCATCTTAGGTGTAAATGACTATCGGACAAACACAAGCTGAGTTATATTAAAAGATATCCTTACTCTTCCAAGCTTTTGAAGTCTAAAAAAGTGCTTCCATCCATGATAAAAGTAATCCATATGACTCCTGGGGGCTAATAGAGGCCTTCTGAAGCAAAGCGATGTTTTTTTTATAAGAAACATATTCATATTTAGAACTTTATAAACTAAAATAACTAGCTTCTGGCAGATGGCCTACGCAAATTGAGTTACTGCGGAAGTTGATGGGCCCCATTGACTTCCATAGTATTTTTTATTTATTTTTTATTTTTTCCATACAATAGAAGTCAGTGGGGTCCATCAACTGTTTGGTTACCAACATACTTCAAAATATCTTCTTTTGTGTTCAGCAAAAAAATTAAATTCATACAGGTTTGGAACAACTTGAGGGTGAGTAAATGATGACAGAATTTTCATTTTTGGGTGATCTAACACTTATATTAAACTTTATTCAGCAAGGATGCATTAAATTCATCAAAAGTGACAGTAAAGACACAGTTTCAAATAAATGCTGAAAAAAATGTATCACAGATATTTCAAAAACTATAATAATAACAATTATTACTTTTATATTAATATTTCTTATGATATTATTTTATAACACAACTAAGATAATATTTTGAACATAGAAATGAAGCCAAAAATTAACATTAAAGGAAAACTCTTTGTCATGCATTTGCAATTGATGCGGTCTGCAGCTTTCCAGACTGAGTAAATAATGGCTGGCTCCATCCTCTTTTGCCACTTCTCTAGGCCTTTATGACAGCCCACCGGGGTCAGATGATGCCAAGCTCCTGGATACATTTTACCCTGGGGACCAGCATTCCATAACCTATGGCACAAAGTCCAGAGTCGGCATTGGAGGAATGGAAGCTAAGGTATTATTACAGAAAGGGTATCTGAAATAGGCACACAATATAACTTCTGTTAGGATGAATGCCTGAAAATGACAGTCTGTATTAACTAAACTTTAGGTGAAAGCTGCCCTCTGGGCTCTCCAAGGTGGGACTTCTGTTGTTATTGCTAATGGTACACACCCCAAAGTCACAGGTCATGTGATCACTGACATTGTAGAGGGCAAGAAAGTGGGAACCTTCTTCTCAGAGGTCAAGCCAGCTGGTATGTTATCACACATTCTACTGAATCAGTTTTTTCATCTGACATGATTTATTTATCATTGTCTGTTAAAAGTCCTCAGATGCCACTTTTCTTCATCCACAGGCCCCACAGTTGAGCAGCAGACAGAAATGGCTCGCTCTGCTGGCAGGACTCTTGCTTCCCTTGAACCAGAGCAGGTTAGCTAAACTTTTAAACCACTATTTTAAATGACTGTCTGGATCATATGTGCCTATTTTCCCAGAAGTCATTGAATCATTGCATCATAATGAAATATCCTCGATTATTTTCATCTTAACATCTATAGACAGCACCTGTGTCACATCATTCTGTTTGTCCACAGAGAAGTGACATCATCTGTGCATTGGCTGATCTTCTCACAGAGAGGAAAGACGAGATCTTATCTGCCAACAAAAAGGACATGGAGCATGCTGCCAGCATAGGTAACAGGAAGTGATTGCTTCTCTCTAGATCAGGGGTGCCCAAACCTGTTCCTGGAGATCTACCTACCTGCAAAGTTTAGCTCCAACCTCGATAAAACACACCTGAACCAGCTAATTAAGATCTTCAGGAGCACTTGATAATTATAGACCGGTGTGTTGAGCAGGGTTGGAACTGAGCTCTGCAGGAAGGTAGATCTCCAGGAACAGGGTTTGGCAATGACCATGTGCAATGCAATTTCCCCCATTGGAGTGGCATATCACAAAGGTTTTTATTTTGGTTCACTCAATTTTAATCTGTGATGTTACAGGTCGTCTGTCTCCAGCCTTGTTGAAGCGACTCAGTTTGTCATCATCTAAGCTGAACAGTCTGTCCATCGGTCTGCGCCAGATCGCAGTGTCCTCTCAGGACAGCGTTGGCAGGGTTCTGCGAAGGACCCGTGTGGCAAACAACCTGGAGCTGGAGCAGATCACCGTCCCTATAGGAGTACTGCTGGTCATCTTTGAGTCAAGGCCAGACTGCCTGCCTCAGGTAAGCTGCACAAAATGCATGCCTATAAAAACATAGTGTTGGTTATTGTTTTAGTTTAAGTGTTTGTGAGCATGTTTATGTTTAGCTCAGTGGGTGGTGCTTAAAGATCTGGGCTGTAAACTGAAAGGTTGTGGGATCAAACCCTACAGTAGACAATCCTTCACTGGATTGCTCCTGGTTGCTCCATTGAGATTGACAAACCAGTATGTGTACTGTAAGTCAACTTTTATAAACATCTGCTAAATTACTAGATATTCCTTATCTCAACAGGTTTCTGCTTTAGCCATTGCAAGTGGAAATGCTCTTTTGCTGAAAGGTGGCAAAGAGGCAGCCAACACAAATCGCATCCTGCATGAGCTCGCCCAGGAGGCCCTGTCCATACATGGAGTCAAAGACGCCATCCAGCTGGTAATTGAAACACTTTGCACACACACACTACTGTTCAAAAGTTTGGGATTAGTACAAATATTTTTGTTTTTGAAAGAAGACCACCCACCCCCCCAAAAAAAGCTCAACACGACTGCATTTATGTGATCAAAAAAAAAGTATTTAAAAGTAAATAAAGTACAAATTTGTGAAATATTATTGCAATTTAAAAATACTGTTCTATTATAATACATTTTAAAGTATAATTGATTCCTATCATGGCAAAGCTGAGTTTTCAGTGTCACATTTCTTATTATTAATGCTGAAAACAGTTGTGCTGCTTTATAGTTTTGTAGAAACCATGATGCATTATTTTCAGGTTTCGTTGATAAATAGAGGGTTCAAAAGAACAGCATTTATTTTAAATAGAAATCATTTGTAACAATATAAAGTGTCACTTTTGTACAATTTAATGCATACTTGCTGCATATTTAAAAAAAAAAAAAAAAAAATTATTGACCTTCTGATTGGTAGTGTGTTTGTTTATGCATGTATATGTATATTCATGAATTATATATTGTGTGGCAGGTGAGCACGCGTGAAGAGGTGGAGGATCTGTGCCGTCTGGAGAAGATGATTGATTTGATCATTCCCCGTGGCTCCTCTCAGCTAGTCCGAGATATTCAGCGTTCAGCAAAGGGCATCCCTGTTCTTGGCCATAGTGAGGGGATCTGCCATGTTTATGTGGACCATGAGGCCAGTGTTGACAAAGCCATCAAGATCAGTAAGACTGCCAATGACGATTTTCTAGTTTTATCGTTTATAAAGTCCAACAATGTGGGAAAACTTGTTTTATTGTTTGTAACGGTATAAATTACACCAGTTGTTTTTATCTTTTATCTAGTCCGAGACTCCAAATGTGACTACCCCGCAGCCTGTAACGCTATGGAAACCCTGTTGGTGCATCGAGATCTCCTCAGAACCCCAGTGTTTGATCAAATCATCGACATGCTTAGAACAGAACATGTAAGACAGTCAAATGTTTCCATCCAAAGTTGCTACTTGCTAATTTAACTTAAGTTAACTTATTAACTTAAACTGAAGTGGTGTTGTTTACGCCAGGGGGAACCTGACTAAACCTCGGAGAGCTGAATCCATATGTGAAGCCCCATGAAAAAATTTAGGTGTTGTTATGGATTGTGATTTTAAATTGGATAAACAGATTAATTTAGTAGTTAAATCATGTTTTTTCCAATTGAGACAACTCACCAAGGTGAAACCTTTCTTGTCATCTTATGACTTTCAAAGAGTTGTGCATATTTTCATTTCAAGCCGCCTTGATTATTGTAACAGCCTTTATTTAGGCATTAGTCAGGCCTCTCTCTCCAGACTGCAAGTGGTCCAGAATGCGGCAGCTCGCCTATTGACGGGCACATGAAAGCGGGAGCATATCACTCCCATTCTTGCGTCTCTTCACTGGCTACCTGTCCATTATAGGATTCATTTTAAAATTTTGGTGCTCGTTTTTAAATCTCTTAATGGTTCGGTGCCAAGTTATTTATCAGATTTGATTAATCTGTATTCTCCGTCACGAGCACTAAGGTCTGCTGACCATTTGCTTTTAGCTGTTCCTAGGGCAAAACTGAAGAGCAGGGGGGACAGAGCCTTTGCAGGGGCGGCCCCGAAGCTCTGGAACAGCTTGCCTCTCTATATCAGACAGGCTCAAACACTTGAGGTCTTCAAATCTGGCCTAAAAACTTATTTTTATAGTCTGGCTTTCAATGCCATGTGAGAGCTGCTTTCTTTTACTGTTTTATTGTGTCTTAAGTGTTTTTGTTTTTTTTTGTATTATTGAATATGTTTTCTTTTTGTATGTACAGCACTTTGATAAACACTTGTTGTTTTAAAAAAGTGCTTTATAAATAAACTTTGACTTGACTTGACTTATGCACAAAATTGGAATATCGCATAAAACATTTGCGTATAAAGCCCAGTTTCCATTCCATGTGTTCAAGAGAAAATCGTCACTTCCTGGGAAAATGGCACAAAACATTTGTAATAAAAATGGAAGTTGCTGCAATTGGGGAAGCCACTGTAGCTCTTTCATTCAGAACGCGCATAAACGCTGTCATGCTATCTTGCATTCAGATGTTTGTGAACGCAGTCGTGAGTTCTGGGAGGAAATTAAACAAAATCATTTTGATGACAGACTGGCTCAGGAATTTCAGAATAACTGAAACACCATTTGAGATGCTGTGCAATGAAACGGATCCGTTGGTTGGTCCAGTTATCCAATCACATCCTAATAGAAATTTCAACAGCATTTATTTGAAATGCGTTTACTGTCGCTTTTGATCAATTTAATATGTCCTTGCTTAAAATTATTAATTTCTTTCAAAAATCTTAGTATTATATCTCCCTATTACCTTTTTTTTTTGTGGAAACAGCAGGCTTTCATATATTTTTGTATATTAAAAAAATGATCTACGAAAAAGATCTTAATGATGAGTCTACGTTTATAACTACAAATTCTTAAAATGACTCTTGATTTGACCCCTGTAGGTGAAGATCCACGCTGGCCCCAAGTTTGCATCCTACTTGACCTTCAGTCCGTCAGAAGTGAAGTCTCTGCGTACCGAATACGGGGATCTGGAGTGTTGTATCGAGGTGGTGGATAGTATGCAGGAGGCTGTTGATCACATCCATAAATACGGCAGTTCCCACACTGATGTTATTGTCACGGAAAATGGTAAGGCTGAACACACACCTGCCTTATATTGGTGGATAATCATGTATCATAAATCTAGACACTTTAGTGAGTTAATATTAAAGTTACAAGCTGTGTTAATGTTAAAAATACATGCTTCAGCTTTAAATGATGTGTTGTGAACAGAAAAGCAGTGCTGTAGTGCCATCTGGTGGAAAGGTTGTTGATGCTTCCAAACATGCATTGACATATAATTTTAAAAATGTATTTAATGAATTATTTCTTTATCTTTCATATACTCTGTGTAGAGGACACAGCAGAGCAGTTCCTTCAGCAATTAGATAGTGCCTGTGTCTTCTGGAACGCCAGTTCACGGTTTGCTGATGGATATCGTTTTGGTCTCGGTAGGTGTCTCTTTCCTTTTCTCCCCCAAACACTTAATTATTTAAATATTTCCCTTATAATCCCATAATGACCCTGTGGTGCATTGTAGGTGCAGAGGTTGGCATCAGCACGGCCCGTATTCATGCACGTGGGCCTGTGGGGTTGGAAGGACTTCTCACTACCAAGTGGGTCTTACGGGGCGAAGGCCACACAGCTGCAGACTTCTCTGAACAGGGCAGCATGACGTATCTGCACGAGAATCTTCCGGTGGCGCAGATTCTTCCTGGACGCAGAACCACCAGCTAGAGTCTTTAAGTAAATCTCGCCCACTTAAAACCCATTTAAAGACTCCCATCAAGCAGTATATTTGGAGTAAGTGTGAATGTATGGAAAATAATTTGTGGATGGAGAGCTGTTCAGAAATCCCATATATTTAAGAGTCTTTATAGCTATTTTTTTGTTGTTTGTCCCTTAATTTGGACTGTCTCAAGGGCCAAAGAGTCTTCACTTGTTTCCTGTTCTCAGAATGAACCAGTTGAACTTAAAGCTAGGAAAACACATGAAAGGTTATACCATGCCGACAGATTTTGCATTGATCCATCTTGTATATGTTGTAATTTATGTTATGATTTGACCATTGTATTGTTTCTTTGAGTAGTGAAACATATTACTCAATCATGGCAAATATGGCAATTCTGTGGAAGCTTGTTTCCACTACTGAATAAAAATAAAAAAGGTAATTGCGACTTTTTTCTATTCTGACTTTTTTCATGCAATTGTGAGTTTATCTCGCAATTCTGACTTCATAACATGCAATTGTGTGTTATAAAGTCAGAATTGCAAAATGTAAACTCGCAATTCTGACTTTTTTCTCAGAATTATGAATTTACATATTGTAATTCTGAATTTATAATATGATAGTTGCTAGTTACAAAGTCAGAACTGTGAGATATAAACTTGCAATACTGAGTCAATCAATTCCTCAGAATTGGATTTTTTAACTCGGATTTGCGAGTTTATATCTCACAATTCTGAGAAAATAAGTCAGAATTGTGAGATATTGTATAAACATGCAATTGCAACTTGATATCTAGCATTTGCTAGTTTATATCCCGCAATTGCAATTGTGACTTTATCGCACAAATATGAGAAAAGAAGTCAGAATTGTGAGATATAAACTCGCAGTTGTGAGGGGAAAAAAAAGTCAGAATTGTGAGATAAAAAGTCAGTTACCTTTTATTTAGTGGCGGAAACGAGCTTCCGTACAATTCCACCCCATTACTAAGTTAATGAAAAGAGACCTCCCGAACTGCCAATGTTATATTTATGTAATATTTAATATGTGAAATCCATAAAATGAAATTTCATGAAGAGCATTAAAAATAATGGTGCTTATTTATATTCATATTGTGTACACATAACTTCACATTTAATAGGGAAAGAATCTTTTTCATATGGCATAGTGCTGCTCAGATACAACATAAAAAACTGTATTATTATTGAAACAATATATTTCCCCACTGCTTTGTCTGTGTCAGTTGCTTTTATTGAAAAGAAAACAAAGGAAAAACATAATTTTCCTGTTCTTCTCTCATTTTCTTTTTTGTATGTTAATTGCTTTTTAATGAATAATGTGCAGATCTGTAGACATCTGTTACTGCTGTAAAAATCACCTGAGACAGACAGCCTTTGTCCTGAATTGCTACAGAAGGCCTTGTTACGTGTATTTAAAAGTGCTGTAACGCTCCACAAAATAGTGATGCTTATGGTGAGAAGCGTGTTCTGAAGATGTTAAAAAATTTTTGTATGTAGAATAAATTTTTTTTTTGTACTTTAAAAAATGCTTCTGGGTTCATTTGATGCTTCTGATAAAGACCTGAAAGTTTAATTTGTACCTGAAAGATGTTTGGGAATAGATTTAGGGAGGAAGCTGACGAGTATCGGGGCCATTTTGAACTTGATTAATAATCTTTCTTAAGTGCAGTTCAGTGTGGGAAACATCAAGAGGCTGTTCTGTTGGGAGAGAGAGACTTGCCAAGCGCTAAGTGGGACATGGAAGAGTGAAAACAATACTACAGAGGATTAATTATGTTGCTATTAGGAAAGAAGAGACTGCGAGAAGACTGAGGCTTGCCATGAAAGTGCCAGTGCCTTTTGACTTATGAATTCTTTTTATTCTCCAAAATATGTGGTTTACGCCTCAATAAGCCTTCATCAGGAACTAAAAAGATCCAGAGATGAAGAGAAACAGAGTCTTATTCATGTGTTATTGTGTTCCAACTTTACTGCGTAAGATCTATGATCAATGACTGTTTTGGATGAAAGAGGTTAAAAAATGCTCAAATGAGGAGAGTGTTACTGCCAAAACAGGAGACAAAAATACAGGTGCAGTCGTAAGAAAGCATAATTACTACAAACATGCGAAACAAAGGTTGTTATGCCGATTATCAAATAAGATCACTTTTTTGTAAAGTAACATGAGCATTGACCCTAAAATTGTACTTTCAGATGAATTTAATCAGTGCAGTTTTATTATGTTGAAATTATGACTGATAAATAATTCTTGATTTGGTACACTAAAAAATGCTGGGTTAAAAACAACCCAAGTTGGGTTGAAAATGGACAAACCCAGCGACTGGGTTGTTTTAACCCAGTGGTTGGGTTAAATGTTTGCCCAACGTGCTGGGTAGTTTTATTTAACTCAACTGTTGTATAAAAATAACTATTGCTTGCTTAAAATGAACCCAAAATATGCTGGAAATTAACATTTATTAATATGTTTAATAAAATTAAATAATTTTGATTATTATTGTTGCCTCTAGTAATTATGTGTCTGATTTTTAATTTCTCACCTGGGTTCATTTTAAGCCAGCCATATAGTCATTTTTAATCAGTAGTTGGGTTAAATAAAACTACCCAGCATGTTGGGCAAACATTTAATCCAACCACTGGGTTAAAACAACCCAATTGCTGGGTTTGTCCATTTTCAACCCAACTTGGGTTGTTTTTAACCAAACATTTTTTAGAGTGTATTACATCAACCTGCACACAATATATCACATGTCAAGGTCTAACTTGAGAGTTTAGGGCATATGGAAGTGAAATTTAAAAGAACTGGTCTCATGGCAAGCCATCGGACCTTCACAGTCAGTACAGCTTTAATTGAACATTACTTGAGGCGAAAACTCATATTTCTTGTGTTTCCTTGATCTTTAGAGATTCAAACGTGCTCCCTGCAGAGCCTAATTTTTTCAAATCTATAATTAATCGTCAAAGTTATTTATTCATTTGTATCTTTGCCAATTATGGGCTTCTAATTAAAAATTTCAATAATTGATATTTATCTCTGAAAGGCCTCGGTACCCATACCTTATGAAAAATGCATGAGCTTAGATATGGACTTAGATTTGTTTTGTGTTCTGAGAGAGCTGCATGCTTGGGGCTAAGACCAGGCCACTTTGACTTTTCCTTTTTGAGTCTGCGTTGCCCTATGATGTGCTGCTAATATGGGGAATCTTTCAAGGGCCCAAAGCGTCTGCTAGACATCATGTGATCCTATAAAAGTCTTCTGCTCTCCCATCCTCAGATACCCCTTTTTTTTTGTTCCTTAATAACTTAAGTTCAAAGAACAAGCCCGTTTCCTTAATAATTTTCTTTTGTCTCTTGGGCACAAGATGGCGTCATGCGCGATCAAGACAATAGACGTATACTCATACGTCAACGTTTTGACATGTTTTCATTCATTGCGTTGCATTCAGACTGTACAAATGTCATTTGTTTGATTTTAATACATTTTTCCTTTATTTCCAGTTGTAATTGGGAAGGGAAGGGTGCTGATAAAATACACAGTTTGCTCGGTCAACAGTGCTAAAGAAGACAGATAGCCCTACTTAAGCGAGGCTAAACGGCACTTGAGCCGGATTACAGCAAGCATCACAAATACATTCAGCAGGACCACCTCGAGGTGACTGAAGGTTAGACATAGTCGCTGCATGGACAGGCAGTGCTGTTGACACACTGGGAGAGGTGGTTGCGTGATTTGGATCTTCAGTTGAGGTCAGTCACACGTCGCAGGGAGCCCATGGTAGGACTTGGACTGCCCCACTCGATGTGCCTCCTGTATTCGCCAGGACGCAGGAAGAACTGGCGGCCAGTGTAGTTGGGGTGCTCATGGAGGATCCAGTAGCCCTCCATGACATTGGCTGAAGAGATGTCTCCATTGTGGAATCGCTGACGCAGGTCAGGGCAATCTTCATTCAGCTCCATTGCCTGACCACCGAAGTCGGAACGCTCAAAGATCTTCATCCTGTAGTTTCCAGTGTACTGAGGAAGGAACAACCAGTCACCTTTATTTATATAGAGCGTTTTACAATACAGATTGTTTCAAAGCAGCTTTACATTGATGATAGGAAAATAATGCAACAAAATGACCAGTGTTATATAAAACAGTTGTTTAAAGGTGAAATCATTTTCTACCGTTTATGCATTTGTAACTTAATTCCCTCCAAAAATGAAAAGCATTGCTCTTATTGATCAGCCTGACATGGCAACGTTTAATCAGCCATTAGCTTGAGTTTAGGGTTGGATCTATTCTGTTTGGCAGACCAATGGCAAACCAGGTGATTAGTGGAAAACCTGTTTGTTATAGAACAATCTCAAAAAAAGATTGTAATTAAAAAATACTCAATAATTATTTTTGGTGAGCTAGTTTCACTCAACATAGCTTAACCTCTAACATTTTAATGCAATAAGAAAAGTATAACCTCTCATGATAGATACTTTTTAATACTGTTTTCTACTAATATTGATTATTCAGTAAAGACTCACAGGAGGAACCATGCGGCAGGAACGAATGCAGTCGTTGAATCCAGCCCAGTGCTGGAAATCAGGGTATTCACCCTTGGAAAGCATGTACTGATATCCACCATAGTTGGGCTTCTCGTAGGCCACCCAGCATCCACTGTCTACTCGGATGGAGTTGCAGCGAGAAAAGTGGGACTGCATGTCAGCGCAGTCTCCACTGCACTCATAGTGACGGCCCTGGAAGCTTTTGTCTTCAAAGAAAGTAATCTGTTGGATGTTATAATGAAAGACAAATACAGGATTACAGGTGCACTTTAAATTTGCAGTTTCATTATTATCAGATTTTGATATAGCTATAGAAATGTTAGACAAAAGTCTACAATGTACAGATTTAATCTTAAACAGGACTAAAAGCAGTCTGGATTTTTGTTTCCTTTGCACTTCATTGTAGGAATCATGGAATGCTTGGCACCAAGTTATTTTGCATATGATGGGTACAGTAAAAATCATCACCATATTTATTTTGTCCATAAAATACCCTTAGTGCAAGCATGTATGAATATAACTCAAAGTGAATATTTATAAAACAAAATGTCTTTTTTTGATCCAGTGCTTCAGTTGTTTCATCATAAACTTATATTTCCTTCACCTTGATTACAAAAAAATATTAGCTGTTCTATATTTTTGTAAGTATACATTTTGAAGAGTTAAAAGCCTGCTTTTAGTTTAGATCTGTATAATTTACAGACGCAATTTTGTCACTTACCTTGCCCATTGTGACTGTTCTCGAGCGGACCAAACCATTTCTGAGGTCAGGACCTCTTTATAGACCCAGCATGGATCAGGGCTTTGTGTGTGACTCACAAAACTCTGTCTGGTCAGCACAATGTGTTCTATAGAGTAAATGCGACTGTAGATCTGCCAGCATGCGCACCCTTTGTGTCTTTGCTTTTTTTCTCTCTCTCCCTCTCCAAAGACAGCACCACTGCACTTTTCAGTGCTTGACAAAAAAGTTGCAAACTCTGCTTTTAGTTGCTCCAGGGCTTTATATGTAAATGCCATGAACTGGCAGGACACATAAATGAGGATAAAATGGTTATATGAAATTGGGATATGAATTGATTTTAACCAGATTTAATTGAAGTTGACTTCTCAGTTCCTGATTTTTATTTTATTTTTTTATCAGCTTGTTTTTTTTGGTTTGGAATGAGATTAAAATAAATTCTTCAACCATGTCAGATTTATAAAGATGAGTTTGGCTTGAAATTGCCATCTTTATTTTGATGTGTATTGGGCAGCGGATCAGTGGATCCTTATTCGAAAGAGAAATGGCAAGCTGAACAAACTTTGTTTCCTTCGCTAATAATTCAAAATGTAATGAAGAAAAGACAGCATGCAAGAACTGTTTTAAATAGTTTTAATGTCTTTAATGGGAATAAAAAAGGACCGCTTTTACATTAAACTGCTCCTCATTCTTCTAAAGGAGCCAATCATGGGATTCATGCAACCCCATTCCATGCAAGCTCTGTACTCTCCGGGCCTCAGGAAGTACTGACGGCCTCTGTAGTTGGGGTGCTCGTAAAAGATCCAGAAGCCCTCCATACAGTTACAGGAGTAGATGCCGTGGTGGCCGAAACGGTCGTAGACATTGGGGCAGTCGTCTGTGAATTCCATCATGTGTCCGTACATATCAGGTCTGTTGTAGATTCTCATGCGGTAGGCTCCTCTGTACTGTTGTGTAGGGAGAAAAACCAGCAGTTAGGCTTTAGAGGAATCAATAATCAGGGCAATGCAGACACATTTGAAAGACCAGTTGTCAGAACTTTAGGGAGGCAAAACTCTGAATTCTTCATGTCACTGTTGAGACTGAGCCTTTGAACATGACTTCCTGCTGTACTGCTGTTTCAAAGATTTTCAAGTAGACGTTTAGTCATTTTTGTCGAACAAACTCTAGTGACAGTGTCATGATTCTTCCACTGCCAAAAACAGAGATGAATGGAATTATGATGAGCTGCGCAGTCATTGGAGTGTGTCTTGCTCCATTTCAAATACCTAAATCTCCTGGTGGACCTGTGAACCTGTTTTTTTCCCTGCATATATGAATTACTTCAAAGGGCTCGTTGATTGACGTTGCTTTCTTTTTTTAAAAAAATGGTGTCTAACCGTGTGAAATAAAACCCATCAGTTTGATTGACTTACTGGGGGGAACATCTGACAAGATCTGATACAATTGTTGAAGCCCATCCAGTGGTGAAAGTCAGGATACTCCCCACGGCCCAGGACGTACTGATACCCCATATAGTTGGGCTTCTCGTACCCCACCCAGTGACCCCCCATGACCCGGATGGAGTTGCAGCAGTTGAAGTGACTGTAGGTATCATAGCAGTCAGAGGAGCACTCATAGGAGCGCCCCTGGAAGTTGCGGCCTTCGTAAAAGATGATCTGATGACAGAAAGACAGTGATTTCAACAGGCACAGGAAGTAGAGGGGGTGTTCAAGGATCAGAGAAATAGGGCAGTTATGTGTTTGAGTGAATATCCTGCTTCATTTTGTCCAGTCTTAAATATTGTATATATGTCATCTTATTTTTAGCTGTGGGTGACAATAACATATAAAGCTGTGTTTATAGTCAAGTCATGAAAAACCAATTTGTAATATATACATTCATAAATTAAAATTGTATTTTGGATAGAGATACTTTTCTAGTCAATAATAATGTCCCTTTATTTGGTTATATCATATATAACCAAATACTATATTATATGAATAGCAATTTTAAACAGCCAGTGTCACTCTAATTAGAAGGTACCACTATCAGCGCCTACCTTTCCCATGCTTGCAGATCAGGATGTCCGCGCCGTTCTGCCGTACTGTCATAGAGTTCCTGGTGGACCTTTTATACTCTTCTACGAATGTATAGATGCTGCTGCCAGAGGCACGTCATAGAGACTAGAGTTTACCTTTGAAAACGTCACAGACCTTTCCCATTATTCATTTCTCTAAAAACAACTAAAGCCACACTCCCATTATTCCCGAATGCTAGAGTTTACCTATACAAATTCCCCTCACCTCATGAACCTTACCCGCACACCAAGCCTTGTTCACCCATGACCTGGTGATGTGCTCTTTTCACAACAGGCCACAAAAGGATCAGGAGGTACCATAACAGGCCTTTCTGTATATGGCACAATGTGTAGTAAAAATGGCATGTAAACAATTTTAACTGAGTGTACAGGTTTCATTTGATTTAAATCAAAGTTAGTCTACTTTTAGGTAACCCCTTCAATGGAACGTTTTCAAAGGGAGGGTACATGGCGGCCACAAGGGGGTTTGAGAAGATGAACCCAGGTGAAAAAAAAAGTTTCTATGTATGTACTTAAAGTGCTTTGTTTTCGCACACTAATTTTGTACTTAAGTACATTTTAGTTCATAATTCATAGTTTCTCAAAATAGCACAGTTAGATGTTCTTAAGATTATCTTAAAGGGTTAGTTCACCCAGAAATGAAAATTCTGTCATTAATTATTCACCCTCATGCCGTTTTACACCCGTAAGACCTTTGTTGATCTTCGTAACACAAATTAAGATATTTTGGTTGTAATCCAATGACTCAGTGAGGCCTCCATAGCCAGCAATGACATTTCCTCTCTCAAGATCCATTAATGTACTAAAAACATATTTAAATCAGTTCATGTGAGTACAGTGGTTCAATATTAATATTATAAAGTGACTATTTTTGGTGCGCCAAAAAAACAAACAAAATAACGACTTATTTAGTGATGGCTGATTTCAAAACCCTTTAATTTTGTACTTAATATACTAAAAATTCTTAATGCTCGAAAATAGAGCACTTTAAGTAGGCTACATTATTAAAATGCACTTTTTTCACCTGGGAACAAGGCCAACTAAGATATTAATTAAATATGTTTAATATTTATACGATTTGTATTATTTAGGACTGCAACAATTGATAAAATCGTTAATAATAGATTGAATAATCGATGAAAATCGTTGACAACGAATGTCATTTGATTAATCGCGTCTGCCCACTGTAGCTAAGTTACACGGAAATCTTCCGCCATTGTTGTCAAATTACAGCACTGAATAACGCATTTCTATGGACAAAATGCATCTAAATATAGGCTGCTGCGGCAAAGGTAACGTTACGTGATCCAAGCTGCCCAAAACATCAGAATAGCTTAACTAATGCATTAGCGTAATGTTTGACATAACTCTGACAGATGTGTGATATGTTTCCTCAGCGCAAAACTGTAATTTTACGGTTATATGCTTATCTGTAAGTGTTACAAACTAACGCGAGTATTTCCATTTTGCATAAAGGTTTATCCTGACAATCTGCGTTGAACTTCAAATTTTGCTCTGATTGAGCGCTGGTGCGCGCATGCGCGTCGAACAGACGGGATGCATTCGAGAGGGAGACAATTAAAATTCAGAGCAAAAATAATCATTTTGCTGAAATATCTGTTGTTGGACGTTAAATTTAGGTTTAAAAATCAAAATTTTTTCAAGTATTTTATAAGAGTGGTAAATGTAAAGGGAAAAATGCGTGTAATTGAATATAAATGTAAGATGTTTCTTACTTTTAGCCTAGAGGATAACGAAATGACAGTAGCCTAATCGATTACTGTGTCCAGAGTGAATGTGTGTGTTCCTGTAGATCATTCCTCTAATTTGTGATTTTTATAAATATCTTCATTTTTAATGTTGGGATTTAAACAGTCCTTTTTCTGTATAGCTATTTTTGCATATAGCATAGGCCTATATATATATATATATATATATATATATATATATATATATATATATATATATATATATATATAATATATGTTTCCATAGTATTCAGTTTGTTTGAAGGACAGCATTGGGTAGGATGTGGAATAGTGTGTTTTGTCAATAAAATAAAATAAAAAAATAAAATGGTCTTTTTATCCAATTAATCAAAGAAATAATAGAATAATCATTAGTTGCAGCCCTAGTATTATTATAATATGAAAGCCAATTATTTGTTTTGCAAAGAATATAATTTAAAACATTTAGCATATTTAATGGTTCTTGACATCAGTAAGTTTGAAAACATTTGAATTTCCCCTGCTTCGCATTTCCCTTCCTTTTGTACATATCTGCACACCTATTTTAAAATGTGTCGAGATAAAGCAAACGTTCATCACAGGTTTTTGAAATCCCTATATGGTAGCAGTTGTTCTCTATAGCTTTGTTTTTTATGTCATCATCAAATATGCAATTACAGGGAAACACAACTGTCACATTCTGTTTAGATTGAGGCAAACCAGCTTGACAGACATTTTGTCAACCATTTGGTCTGGAGACTTTTATTGAATTATTTATTTTCAAATACTGGCATCACAGAGCATTTGAGAGTGATTTCATCACAGCACACATTATAGTACATCTGGTGTCTATTTTTCCTGCCGTGTGCATTTTCAGGCGTACTCATCTAAGTGATTCTGACACTATTGATTGTTCTGGAATGTGTTGACATAACCTCCAACAATATGTTGCCTTCTTTTGCTTCCATAGCCCGAAGAGCCACTCTGATGCAAGGCCTTCATAAGGCTGTGTTGAGGTGGGTCATTCATTTCATGTGTACGTGTTTGTATTATTTTGTGATGGTTGTTTCAACTCTAGGACAGTAGACTCTGGCATGTAAGCAAACCCCTCAGCTGACAGGCAAAGGCCAAAGAGAGTTGGCCTTGTGTTTCTATTCTTTTCAAAGCTCCCCTCATCTCTCCTTTCATCAAGATGAGGAGCAACGCTCTGTTTTGTGTATTGTTTTTTGCTGGTTTTACTCCAGAGAAAGACAGCTTTTGTAAAACAATAGCCACACTGTTCTTTGATAGCCACTCTGGCATTGTTTTAAAACACAGCTCAGAGAGTGAGAGAAGTTGTAGTTAGAGCTTTGTTTCTTTATCTGTCAATGGCTTGAGCTGACAGTCACAAACATTATTAATGTGTCAGATCTCTTTAAAAAGACTGATTCAAGTTTGAGACCACATTGAAAATCTATTTTAAACCAGGAGATAAACAAAAAGGATTTTGAAAAATTAAAGCAAAGACACATTATGACAAAGTGGATGATTAAAAGAAAGTAGTAAATGAATAAGATTCTGTGCTATTTCTAGATCAGTCGACTTATAAGAAAATTGTGACATTGATCATTTTACCTCATTAATTAATTAGTTTATTTATTTATTTTACACAAACTTGTAGAGGTAGTCATTAAAGAAAAAGGTGGACAAAATACTAAGTAATTTTTTCACTTATTTTTATACTAGTATAGCCTACTGTAATGTGTATAAAACTGTCTAAAAATATATTTTGTAAAATAAAAAAAATAAAAAAAAATCTGACTTTTGGACCCTGTTGTGTAAATGATTCATTAGTGTTATATCTTTTGTGAGGAATGGTCTTTTAATCTAACTTTTTTTTTCTCTGTCTCCTTCTCTTTTCACCTTTTTTTTTTGGCTTAGTTAGCGATTACTGTACCACATGTACTCTGCACTACAGGAATGGTTCTCTCACATCACAGGCTTGCAAATAGTAATCTTGAAAGCACTACAAGACATTTCCTCCCCACACGGGGCAGAATACTTCAAATAAGCCCATGCTTTCTCTCTTGGTTCCCCCTGGAGAACAAAAAGCCAACACTTAAGATCTTTTGCTGCCTCTCCGGTTGAGAGAGACGGGGAGAGAGAGAGAAGTGGAGAGAATTGCTCTGGACACAGGCAGAGATCAACATTACAGTGTTTTCACATAAGATTCTAGGTGATAAAATGTGCAAAATACAGTAAATTAATTTGGTCCAGCTTGAGAAAATAGTTGTATTTTACATTTTTCAATTTTATGTTTTTTTTTCTTGTTAATAATTTTATTATCAGCATGAAAATTTGGTAAAAAGTTGAATGAACATGAATTTAAAAATTTCTTAGAATTTCTTCAGTCGAAAAGAAATTGAGGTTTTTGAGGAAAACATTCCAGGATTTTTCTCCATAGAGTGGAGAAAAATAGTATAGTTTCATATAGTTTCAAAGGGCTCTACACGATCCCAGCCGAGAAATAAGGGTCTTGTCTAAGGAATTGCAAAGGTCACGTGTGACATAGGCGGAAGCACCTATCCAGTGTCTACAAAGCAAACATGCAAAGACTAAGTCAAACGCCCTTTACAAAAAAAGATACCACAAAGATTTTGAAGTTGGAGGAGAAAATGAGATGACGTGATTACGTAATGCGTGGAGTATCACATAGCTAGTGCAAGATGAGCATTTGTGGTTAAAAAGTATATATATATATATTTATTTATTTATTTTTTTTATATAGAAAATGACCAATTGTTTTGCTAGATAAAACTCTTATCCCTTGTTATTTACTAGTTACAATTAAAATTGCAGTTTGGACCTTCAACCCATTGAACCCCAGTGAAGTCCACTATATGGAGAAAAATCCTGGAATGTTTTCCTCAAAAACCTTAATTTCTTTTCAAATGAAGAAAGAAAGACATAAACATCCTGGATGACATGGGGGTGAGTAAATTATCAAGAAATTTTAATTCTGAAGTGAACTAATTCTTTAACAGAAGCAGTACTGAACTCCACAAGTTTGCAAAACCTGATGACCATGTTCTCCAGCATGAAAATGATCCAAAGAGCATGTTGTGTAGTACAAAGTTTGCATAATTAGTGTGACAAATTTACTTAGAAATCAGAATCTTAAATATTTTCTAATAATATATATATATATATATATATATATATATATATATATATATATATATTATTCAGAGTGTGGGCTTTTGGACCTAACCAGGTAACTATGAACCAGACTAATCTTTTTGTTCATCTGAAAACTTGGTTATAGACAAAAATAAGTTTAATTTAGTGACATTACAGTTAAGGCCAAGACTCTTTTATTGCAAATAAAAATAAGACAAAATAGCAAACAAATACACTGTTAGCTTCTTGATTATGGCATTAAATTGGAATTGTATAATCTAGAATTAGGCAGCACACAGCACCCAAGTAAACATAATTCATTTTTATTATTTCAGGAGTTGAAGACAATATGCAGTGGACTTTGCAGAGTATTTAAAGAAGCCATCAGTGTGTGTTCTTATAAAGAAAATGTGTAATTTCAAGTACTTTATGGTTCTAGGACAAAAGCTCTGCCCTAGTGAATGGCAGCTGCTGCTTCTCTTCATTAGTCGTGCGGGTTTCTACGAACCGGCCTTAATCTGCTGTCGGAGACGGTGTGATGTGGCTGGGCGAGCCAAAGCCTCCTGTGTGAGGGGGAGGAAGACGAGGGCCCTTTTGCTGAGAGATCATCCTCCTGTTGTTGTGCAGAACTGCAGACGGGCCCTGTCTGTCCCTGCCAGTGCACAAGCCTCGCTATCGGCTTCGCCAGACGCTGCCTACGCTTGCCGGCCACTCTGAGAGCGTGCCAGGGATGGCTTTGTGGAGATGTGTCTGATGTGCTCCATCTTTTCTTTTGGAGGATAATTAAAAGAGGAAATAGTGGTGGAATATACACTGAATAATGGAGGGATTGGGGGCGCTTCTGAAGCCATTCAGATGTGGTTATTATTTAGCTTATACTTTGTTTACATGCAGTTTTGTTTCTCTCTCTCTCTCTCCTTCGCTACACTCTCTTGGGTGTTTCATAAAACTTTTCTCTTTTAATAATGACTTTAGCCCCAGTTTAGACCCAACATGTTATTTTTTATAATGTACACTACAGTGTTTTTGAAAAAAATCTCTTATAATAATCCAAGCTGCATTTATTTGATCGAAAATACAATAAAAGAGATTTTAAGGTGTGCCAAAGGAAAATTTACTTGTCACTATAGTGTATGATTGAAGAAAAAATATATATGTTTTTATCAAACACTGATGGATCAACACATTTTGTGGGGGAAAAAAATCATTGAAGTGGTTTGTAACATTATAAATGTGTTTAATCAATTTAATCCATCTTTGCTAAATAAAAGTATTAATTAAAAATAAAAGAAAATAAAAATCCCCAAATTTTGAACAGCAGGGCAACATTTTTTAAGCCTTTAAAAAAAAAGAAAGAATACTCAAAACACTAAATAACTTAAAAACAATCACAGAACTTTTCCAAACACCTGTTTGTCAATATTAAGTGCAAATCTGTCCTGATCCATGAGGCAATTTCTTGCAACATCTAAAGGATTGAAATTTATATTATTTTGTTTATGATTTTCAACAAGCTTACTTCAACATTTATATGTATTTTTATATAATAATGTGTTATTCACTCTAAAAATGCTGGGTTAAAAATAACCCAAGTTGGGTTAAATATGGACAAACCCAGTGATTGGGTTGTTTTGTGCCCAACCTGCTGGGTAGTTTTATTTAACTCAACTATTGTTTAAAAATGACAATATTGCTTGCTTAAAATGAACCCAAAATAGGTTGGAAATTAACATTTATTAATATGTTTAATAAATAATAATTAAATAATAAACATTTATTAAATTGATTATTGATAAATGTTTACCTTTTGATACTGTTGCCATTAGTAGTTATGTGTCTGATTTTTAATTTCCAACCTATTTTGTGTTCATTTTAAGCCAGCCATATAGTAATTTTTAATCAATAGTTGGGTTAAATAAAACTACCCAACTTGGGTTGTTTTTAACCCAGCATTTTCAGAGTGTTCAAAAATGATCTTGACATGGAATGTGCTTATTTACAAGCATTATTTACTATATTTTTACACAAGTGATGCTGCATTATTTAAAAATAGGGCCTTTAACCTCATTTTACACATGCAAACATGAGTATGCATCACTGGGTTTGTTTTCCCCACACGGTCCAGGTAAAGACAACCCTATCACGTGACATTTCCCCCACCGTCCCGTCCCATGGCTCAGAGTTTAAAGAGTAAGTTTCTTTTGTGTGATCTGCCCTCATCTTAAAACACTCTCTGTGTTTACTGACACGTGACAAAAAAAAAAAACTCAGATCTTTTCATCTCCTCTTTTAGAAGGAGGAATCTCCTTACAATGCATCCGTGTGTTTAAGGCAGAGGCTGGCAACAACACAAGCAACTTCAATAGAGCGCCTTGAACACACGGGGAAAAGGAGCTGCCGATCTACCCCAACCTTTCTACAGCCTTAAATATATAATCACATATGATGCCATTTTTTTGCTTCTTCAAATTTGGCATCAAAGCAAATGTGTTCTGACAACAGTTAGTGACAAGGGCTCCAAAAGAAAAGAGGAAAGTCGGCCGTACCACTCCATATCAATTATTGATCGTGCAGCTCTCGACTGGAGAGAGAGAGAGCATTGTCATAATGAAATGTGTGATTTATTTAAAAGAAAAAAAAAAGATAGATAGATAAAGGTCGTTCCCATTGTTCAGAAGACTTATGAGTTTGATTGACAGCCTGCAAATTCTCTTCGTTCACTCGTAAAGGAGATCAAAAGACAGTTCTTCTCTTTGCCCAAGGCCACTTGCAATTTATTTAGAAGCCCTGCGCTTGTGTCCCAGCAGGTATCACTGCTGAACCAAGACACTCAGGATAATCACAATTTTAAGGCTTCTCTCTTTCTTGCTTGCTTTCTTTGTCAAATTAACGAATAGCCAAGAAGCTGGTTCAGTTCCTTAGTTGTAACAATGAAAATATTTTGAAATCATGTCTGATTTAAATGATACAAAACAAAAGCAGAATTATGCTGAACAGTGGGTTCTAAAAGTCCACGTTGAAAATCTGGGATTTAAAATTTAAATATTCAAAAATTCAAAAACAAATCTGTGACATTGATCATGCGAACTCCTTTCAGTTGATGTTCTTGCCCTTTGGAACATTTCAAATGATCATCAGCTTTTATATAGGCCTAGTCATTCAGCTCAAGTGCTCCTGTCAAACAAATGTAAGACAATCTCTAACCATTTTTTTGTGAATACATATCATAATTGATAAGGGACGAGTGCCATTGTTGATTATCATTACTGACTTTCTGATTGTAGCAGCACACGAGTAGGCCTACATAAAAATATGCTATCGATGGTAGTGGAAGATGCCACTCTGCTTTGTAACCAGCAATAAATAACACTGTTTATTTCAAAGGGACGCAGCAGTTCTTATGAGCAGCGGAAGGCTTGAAGAAAAATAGGGCATTCATATGGGAGCAAGTGAAGGCATGAAGAAATAAAAGAAAATAGAGAGCAGTGTGAAATTCCTTTTGAGTGGTTTGAAATGAAGTAGCGTTTGAAATAAAATGTTTTGTTCACCTTCGTGCTGGTGCACCATATCTCTCAAGGAGTGTTTGAAAAACCATACGCATCACATTAATAATACACAGGAGGACGTTTAATGGGGTGTGTGGCTCGTCCCCATATCGATAATGATGAAACTGTACTGATGAAACTGTTTACCCTCCTTTTAACGCCAAACGTGCTACACAATTTTCATCCAAACTCTATTCAAATGCCTTCAGTCTGGTTAAATTAGAATGGCGTTGTGTGGCAAAATGATAACAGCACAACAACTAATAATAATGCTTCAAAAATAAAGTCTGGAGCATCTCATTAAAGTATGCTTTACAATTTAAGTCGGTTTTCTTGTTGGAATATAATATAGGGGTGAATTCAGGGTGATTGGGGACACTTTTTGCCATTGAAATGACTTGGAAAAAGTGTCCCAGTCAACCTGAATTCCCCCTGATATGATATAATATAATATAATTTTTGTTTTGATTTTATTTTTAATTTGAAATATTACTACAAACATCTTTGCTGAGTTAGTGACCTGGCCAATTGTATTTCATTGTATTACATTGTGTTTGTAGGCTATGAGAGGCATGCGAGGTAATACTGATGTTGTTGCAGATTAGCCTACATAACGCAGATAATACATTTTGGAAGGTGAGAAGAAGAACAGCCTATAATGACTAAATAAGTAATTATTAAAACTATGGATACAACGAAATTACGGCTACCGAACATTTTAGGCCTAAACAACTATAAAAAAAGGTTTTGGAGGGCCGAAACCAGTGACTGAGACGTTTAATTCTCCGATGGCATGTTGCTCAGCATCTATTTCGTGCACACAATCATTGTACCTAAGCTACAACAGTTAGCCTAACCATGTCAGCTGTGTGGACACTTGACAATATTAATTTCTCGATTCTAATCGGTAATATATGGTTTCTTAAATCTAAAATCTTTTAAAAATTCAATCAACATTTGTAGCGTGCCTGCCATCCAATAATTGCAAAAAATGTTGTGCTTTGTTAGTTTTAATATGAAACAAAATATCAACTTTAAAAAAATTATCGATTTAATACGAAATTCAAACAATTTTGGCGCTCTTTAATATCACGTGACACAGATCATAACCGCCTTAGTTCTAGCGGCCGTGAGGATCAAGTGATCATCATCTCCTCTTTACTATTAGTTACAGCACGAAATAAACATGCGTGAACACCAGAAGGTATGTTGAAAGATACATTACAACTTACCGAAATGAATCCTGTCTTGTGTAATCGCTTTCCGTGTTTGAACCGGGAAAGACGTCAACAAAATTTTACAGCTTGTAGGGTAACGTATGTCACTTAACGTCACAAGCTATTCAATGTCAATAAACTCATTAGTTAGAACCAAAATAACTCTAGACAAGAGCATTGTGCTAAATATATTCACTGTATTACATATGCCTACCTATATTTATTATATTTTTACTTAAACTTTTAGGGATGTCTTCATTATTTAATGTAGCCTATGTATGAATAAATCTATAATGAAAACAAGTTAGGCTATTACAGACAGTTTATTGACGTTTAAATGTATATATTTCGCCGACAAACTGGAGTAGAAACAATTCTGTTAATAAAAAGCCTTATGTGCAATTTAAATTTTTGTACAACTCAGTTTTAGGTATTTGAGTGTTTATTATAAAATAAATTTGATTGATTAACCTAATTGATTATTAATTTATTATTTATTTATTGTTATTAATTATTATTTATTGTTTCATCCCAGAAACATTTCGGTGCATCCCTAAATCAATCACATCAATCTGCTGCTGCATCCAACAGAGACACCGTTTGAACCATTCAAACTCTTTCCCTTTCACACCACTAGAGTGCAGTAGAGCTTTAAATGTGCTCCCCACTATTTATCTCTCTCTCTCTATTTGTAAAATAATTCCTGGAAGAAGTGTGCAGACAGATATGTATTTACTGGCTGTGTCATCTCTCTGTGCTCTAAATCCTATCAGCTGCAGCAGGTGCTGTGCTGGGCTCAGACTCAGACGCAGGTCATTTTAAACAGCTGCTGTGTGAGGGAGCTGACCTGGAGCACAAGCCACAGCAACAGCGGGCATTCATACACACAAATACACACGCTCTCTTATACAAACAAAGATATGTGCACACACAGCACACATGCACATATGTAAAAGCTTTTTGTTTTGGTGCAGCAACATTCTGGTGCGTTGCATGTTCGGACAAGTGGACACCCGACGGTTATTTGGCTTTGAAATGTACGTTAAATTTTTTTGAAAGACATATGGGAAATCACACATAAACCTTAATATATAAATACAATATTCACTCCAATTATGGTCTCAGCAATCATGTTAATGTTGTCACATTTCATCATTGTTTTCCAGAAATGCTGATACTGACAGTGTAAATTACATCATAATTATCTAAATACAGAGAATAACATCAAAAATAATTTCCATCACAATTCCTTATCAAAGTTCCCTTCAAAATATTTACACAAAACCAGTAAAACATAGTTTTGAGTATGCATTTTTAATTGATAGGTTGATTTAAAATAACAATAAAATGCTATGGTAGAAATAGTAAGAGTATACTGTGGTATGCTACGTTGTTGACTCCATTTGTCACATGACCTCTTAATGTTGCATGTGTATTACAGTGAGTGGTGTCCAATGTTCCCTCTAAATTTTTTCTCGCTGAGCAAAACCTTTCTCCGTTGAGCGCACATTTTGGCCACCTGAGCTAAAACCTTTATATCAGACCTGTACGTAAACATACACAAAAAAATGTTTTTATCATGTAACTGTAACATTTAACTTTAATGTGCTGTTTCTATTTTATTTGACCCTTGATGTAACTTAGTGATTTATAAAATAAAATGTTTGAAAACAAAATTAAGCACATTTTAGGTTACTTGAGATTTTTTCACATTGCTGTATTGACTGTCTTTACCAAGAAATTCTATTAAAAAATAATTTCTGTCCTCCTGCAGGACAGTTCAATTCTTTATAATAATATAATATGAGCAGTTACAATTATGGTTTGGAACAACCATAATGTGTTTTTGTACAGTCAATTATTAGCAACAGACAGTGTTAAACCATCAAAATTACATGTTTATTGCTTATGAATTTCCCAGATTTTATATGCCAAGAGGTTTCAAGATGTTTCATGGCAAGGAGCCCTAAACAATCCCCTTGTGAGATCAATTTTTTATTAGGCTTACATTATAATATAATAAAATATAATATATTATTTAAGTATTTAAATTGATATACAGTATTATATCAGTTTAAAGGCTTCCATTTGTTTTAATATAGCCTATTATATAGTGACAACAAACTGAAGCATTTAACCGATCTGATAGCTAAATATTTTTAAGAAAAGTGAACGTTAACTCTTTTATAGTTATCTAAACATCCCTGAAACCCACAGCACCACCACACACAAAAATCTATTTAAACTGAGGTATATCACTGATGTATTTTGAGTTTGCAAGCTACACCTGTGGTGGGTGTGTGATTGTAAATGTCTCATAGTTTTGTTAGCATTCTGTGCCCATCATCCGTTATTTCTGCTGCTTTTCATTAAAACATAACGTTTTATTTCACATTTCTTTTCATTTCGTGTTGCCTCTCGTGTTGATGTATTTAGTCCGCGAACATGACAGTATTCTTACTGCTACTGATTATTTGGCTCAGGGCCAGCCAGCTCACACGCACTCAATTGTTCTCTTTCTTTGAAACCTGTAAACAGCATTCACCGGTTCCAACTCTATAGCGACAATAACTCTATAGCGGTTGTCCAGAGCACTGCAATTATTTCTCATTTAAACTACTACAATCATTTTCATGTCTGTTGTCTGCATGGCAATTATTTGTTCTGCACGGCCGCGGCTTTAGAAGTGCGCGGCCGGGCACGCGCGCAGCTTAGAGGGAAGATTGGTAGTGTCCAGGTTATGGAAGCTTGTTTCCGCCATAAAATAAAATAAAAAATTGACTTTTTATCTCAGAATTGCGAGATATAAACTCGCGTTATAGGCTAAAGTCAGAATTGCGAGATATAAACTCGAGTTATAGGCTAAAGTCAGAATTGCGAGATATAAACTCGAGTTATAGGCTAAAGTCAGAATTGCATGATATAAAGTCAGAATTGCGAGATATAACCTTGAGTTATAGGCTAAAGTCAGAATTGCATGATATAAAGTCAGAATTGCGAGATATAAACTCGAGTTATAGGCTAAAGTCAGAATTGCGTGATATAAAGTCAGAATTGCGAGATATAAACTCGAGTTATAAGCTAAAGTCAGAATTGCGAGATATAAACTCAGAATTGCAAGATAAAAACTCGAGTTATAGGCTAAAGTCAGAATTGCGAGATATAAAGTCAGAATTGCGAGATATAAACTCGAGTTATAGGCTAAATTCAGAATTGCGAGATATAAACTCGAGTTATAGGCTAAAGTCAGAATTGCGAGATATAAACTCGAGTTATAGGCTAAAGTCAGAATTGTAGGATATAATGTCATAATTGCGAGATATAAACTCGAGTTATAGGCTAAAGTCATAATTGCGAGGTATAAACTCGAGTTATAGGCTAAAGTCAGAATTGCGTGATATAATGTCAGACTTGCGAGATATAAACTCGAGTTGTAGGCTAAAGTCATAATTGCGAGATATAAACTCGAGTTATAGGCTAAAGTCAGAATTGCGAGATATAAACTCGAGTTATAGGCTCAAGTCAGAATTGCGTGATATAAACTCAATATATAGGCGCAAGTCAGAATTGCGTGATATAAACTCGAGTTATAGGATAAAGTCAGAATTGCATGATATAATGTCAGAATTGCGAGTTATAAAGTCAGAATTGTAAGATATAAACTAGCAATTGCGTGTTATAATGGCTAATTGTGAGGGGGAAAAAGACTTAAATTTTTTCTTCTGAGAAAAAACATCAGTCTTTTCTTTTATTAATTACGAGATTCTGATATTATAACAGAATTCTGACTTAATATCACGCAATTCTGACTTTATAACTCGCAATTCTGAGAAAAAAAGAACTGATCACATCTTAAGTAAGATATCTGCTATTCTATTCCAATTTTTATAACTTTAAATGTCATGCATTGCATTTTATGATGTACTATGCCAGTGTGCTCTGCCAAATTTTGGCAAATATAATTGGTGATCTGGTTATTTCAAGCATAGAGAACTTGCATTGTGCACAAAATATACTGCTGAAAGTGTAAGAAGTAGTACATTAGTATACTAATTCTTTTGGTTATGCTCTTCTGCTCTTCTGTTTAACGACTTTCAAAATCAGCCATGTGTCTTTAGATTTATTTCTTACCTTAGAAAATGTTTGCATGAAAACATTATCCCTGTTATTTTGATGAATGCATCTGCTATGATTGTTTTAAAGGGTTAGTTCACCCAAAAATGAAAATTCTGTCATTAATTACTCACCCTCAAACCCATTCCAAACCCGTAAGACTTTTGTTCATCTTCAGAACAGAAATAAAGATCTTTTCGATGAAATCTGAGAGCTTTCTGAGAGCTCTCCATAGACAGCTGACACTTTGACGCTTCAAAAAGTTCATAAAGAGATTGTAAAACTAATCCATATGAACTGAGCGGTTTAGTCACAATTGGTTCTCGCACCCGTCAAGCAAACATGTTTGAGGTTCCATATACCACAACTGATGTGTGTGTTGATGAATGTTTATATGTGAATAAAAGCCTAAATTCAATCTGTTCACCAATTAAAGCGATCGAGTCTCTTCAGAAAATTTGGACTAAACCGCTCAAATCATATGGATTAGTTTTAGTTTCAATCAGAAACTTTTTGAAGCAAAGTGGTAGTTGCGTAGCTGTCAACGGAGGGACAGATTTCATCAAAAAAGATGAAGGAAAGACTTAAGAGTGTGGAACAACATGAGGGTGAGTAATTAATAACAGAATTTTCATTTTTGGGGAACTATTTCCCTTTAAGAGCTGCATCTCTTTTAAATTATTTGAAAGACTGACACCGGTCTGGGTCATGACTGTGCGTGTAAGCAGAAGCCGAGTCTCAGTTGGTGAACTGATTAGAACTTTGAGATTGTTTGAAAGACCCAAAGAATCAAGAGCGACTTGCAGCAGCTTCCCTGGAAATGCCTGCAGGTCCTCAGAGAAGATCATCAAATTAAAAAAGGCAGGGAAATAACACAAATTCCCACCATCAATAACGTGGTTCTTATTCTTTGTGCTTTAAACTTTTGTTTTCCCCTTCTTTCGCTCTCTCTCTACTCCCATCACACTGTTGTTTTCTTAGTATGTTTTTCTCTCGTTCTGCCTTTTCTGTCGCTGAGCACTGCAGCCACTTTCAAAGGCTCGGCTGTCACACGTCGGCTTTGAGAGCTAGTTTAATTTTTAACGTACATGTTGTCAGGGTGCCGTCAGCTGTGATTGACAGGTTCGTCCCAGAGCAGCCCTGCTTGGCAGGCTGGCGTCTTTTGTCAGAGAGAGCGGAGAGAAGCAACAAAGAAAGGAGAAGAGGAGGAAAAAACACACATAAATAAAACACAAACCCCCACTTACACTTTTCAATAGAGATTCAATTAAATGAAACTTAACGTTGAGCTTTTTCATATATGGAAAATGGACTTTTGTTCTAAAATGGAGATCCAGTTCAGAGCATTATTTTTTTGGAAGCAAGAGAAGAAAATGCGATAAACACAGGTGATGGTATGAGTGCTTTGTGATTGCATTGCAATATGACCATAAAGAAAAGAATGAACTTAATGCAATAGATTGTTTATGCTGGAGAGTAAAGGGACCAGTGTGTTGTGGCACTGAAAGGACTAAATACAGTATATCATACACTCTTCTAGATATCTGCTGCTATTATATGTATCTAGATCGAAAAACAACCATAGGATTACTACTTAAGGCTATTTGAGCATCAACCAAGCTGACACAGTGTATCCCAATATCATTTGCTTACATAAGCAGTTGTGTATGTGGCCATAGATGATCTTTCTGCAGACTGAAAGAATCTCAGAAGTGTATTTGCAGATAAATTTCTCTTTTTTGTTGTCCCAGTCCGGTGAGATGAAGACATGAGGCTCCTCTAGTGTAAACACTGAGTTGGACACTCTTTGGAGTGTCAGGATTCTGACAGGACTGCCGCAAGCCAGTTCATCTCTGTGCATGTATTCACACTAGCCATAACTGTTTGGGAATGAAAAGAGTAGGACAAGGAGTTCACAGCTGTACTCAAAACACGGATAGTAGAGTCGTCCTTGCACATGTTGTTTGAGTCAATTAACTTTTTGTTTAATCAAAACCAATAGCCACAGAATGCATTTTTCATTGGCTTTTTTGAAATACATTTGTGCACGGTTATTTTAAAGAAGTGTGGATTCAGTATGGTTTGTAATGCTGGCTCAAATGATTCTTTTATGAATAAGAACGACTTTTTGTGCCCAACTGTATTTATTTAGAATTTCGTGGCACTTGCTGCTGTTTGTTCCTTACATAATGCCAAAAGTTTTGGGATGCCTGCCTTTACATGCACATGAACTTTAATGACGTCCCATTCTTAATATGGATTTGGTTTAATATGGAGTTGGCCCACCCTTTGCAGCTATAACAGCGTCAATTCTTCTGGGAAGACTTTCCACAAGGTTTAGGATTGTGTTTATGGGAATTTGTGACCATTCTTGTAGAAGCACATTTGTGAGGTCAGGCACTGATGTTGGACGAGAAGGCCTGGCTCGCAGTCTCCACTCTAATTCATCCCAAAGGTGTTCTGTCGGGTTGAGATCAGGACTCTGTGCAGGCCAGTCAAGTTCCTCCACACCAAACTCATTTATCCATGTCTTTATGGACCTTGCTTTGTGCACTGGTGTGCTGTCATGTTGGAACAGGAAGGGGCATCCCCAAACTGTTCCCACAAATTTGGGAACATGAAATTATCCAAAATGTCTTGGTATGCTGAAGCATTAAGAGTTCCTTTCACTGGAGCTAAGGGGCCAAGCCCAACCCCTGAAAAACAACCCCACACCATAAATCCCCCCTCCACCAAACTTTACACAAGTACTGTTCTCCTGGCAACTGCCCAACCCAGACTTGTCTATCGGATTGCCAGACAAAGAAGTGTGATTCATCACTCCAGAGAACACGTCTCCACTGCTCTAGAGTCCAGTGGCGGTGTGCTTTACACCACTGCATCCGACGCTTTGCATTGCACTTGATGTAAGGCTTGGATGCAGCTGCTCGGCCATGGAAACCCATTCCATGAAGCTCTCTACACACTGTTCTTGAGCTAATCTGAAGGCCACATGAAGTTAGGAGGTCTGTGGCCATTGACTCTGCAGAAAGTTGGCAACTTCTGCACACCGTGCACCTCAGCATGCGCTAACCCCACTCTGTCATTTTACATGGCCTACCACTTCGTGGCTGAGTTGCTGTTTTTCCCAGTTGCTGTTTTTCCCAGTTGCACTTTGTTATGATACCACTAACAGTTGACCGTGGAATATTTAGTAGTGAGGAAATTTCAAGAATGGACTTATTGCACAGGTGTCAACCTATGACAGTACCACGCTTGAATTCACTGAGCTCCTGAGAGCGACCCATTCTTTCACAAATGTTTGTAGAAGCAGTCTGCATGCCTAGGTGCTTGATTTCATACACCTGTGGCCATGGAAGAGATTGGAACACCTGAATTCAGTGATTCAGAGGGGTGTCCCAATACTTTTGGCAATATAGTGTACCAACCTATTAAGGATAGTTCACTTCAAGGCTTTAGAAAAATTATGGCTCCAATAAATAAAAACCAAAGGTCATTTCTGTTATGTGTCCTTTTATGTTATGTCTGTTATTTTTATCAAAAGTTTGAGGTCAGTAAGATAAAAAAAATTCTTACTGTTCACCAAGGCTGCATTGATCCTGATCAAAAGCACAGTAAAAACAGCAATATTGTGAAATATTATTAAAATAGATTTGCTCTTTGAATATATTTTTAAATGTAATTTATTTCTGTGATGGCAAAGCTGAATTTTCAGCATCATTACTCCAGTGTTCAGAGCTACATGATCCTTCAGTAAACTTAAAAGGTGATTTGGTGCTCAAGAAACATTTCTTATTATTATCAATGTTCAAAACAGTTGTGTTGCTTCATATTTTTGTGGAAACCATGATACATCTTTTTCAGGTTTCTTTGATGTATAGAAAGTTCAAAACAACAGCATTTATTTGAAATTGACATTCTTGTATCAATGTAAAAGTCTGTTACTTTTGATCAATGTAATTCATCCTTGCTGATTACAAACTTTAATTGTAAGTATTTCTTAAAGGAAAAAAAAAAAACTATAAAAGGGTAGCAGACTTTCAGAAATATGTTTTTTCCACATTCAAATATTTAAAATTCACTCCTGTGTCCATTTTAGTGTAGTATTTTGCCCAATATAGCAGTATCTATGGTTACATAATTTATAGCAGGACATACATCATGGAGACAAATGAAAATGTACTGCATAATAGGAATGACTCAATATCTGTTTTTATATTTGCTAGAAGTACATTTTAACGCAAGAGGTCCTTGTGCCAGTTTTGGGGGCCGCACATGATGCCTGAAAGTCTAGAACCCTGCCTTGGATAGGTGTACATTTCCCCCCTCTGCCAACATCTTTTTAAATAAAAACACATCTTGCATTTGATAACAGCTTGACATTTGACAGTCTGTTCAGACCAATCAAATGAAGCAAAATTTTTTTTCTTCTAGCCGTCTAGCAGTGCAGCATTGGGGAAAAATAGTCCTGTCACTCCTCAGAAGCCTATCAAAGACTGCCTTAGCCACAACGATCAACTTCTGATATAGCGCTGCCGCCGTCCCCTTTTTTATTTATTTATTTTATTTATTTATTTTGTAAACCAGCCTGTTGAGACATCACAGCTAACATCAGAGCTAAACCATGATGGGATGAAGTGCCCCACTTTCCTCAGAGAAGCGCTGGGTTGTTTTTGTCTCACGGATGGGAAGCAATGGTGACTCTCTGTCAGTCACGACAGAGCCAGAATCTCAGGGAAAACGGGATGAAATCGTTTCCTGGTCATCACATCATACTCTCATTATAAAAGTAAAGCACGGATCGCATTATGTATGTGAGTTCCTCCAGTGAGGGTACTCTTAAAAGAAGCAACAAAGCTTCCAGTATCTATGGTTACATAATTTATAGCAGCCAAATTCAAACAAAATTTAACACATTGCCATTCATATAAGGCCACGTGTGTTAGAGCACAGTTAACTCCAAAGTGATAAATTAATAACACTGCACCAGGGTATTATGGGAATGAGCATGTTTAATGATTCTGTTTGACAACAAAAGGAAAGTGTCTGAATCCCAGGGAGTCACCATCGCCTTCCTCTTCTTTTGCTTCACTATAAGCCTGTATGTACAGTTGTTAGATGATATGATAAATACCATTATAAAATGGATAGTTCTGGACACAGATGCTGATTGGTCAAGACAGTGCTAAATTAGTCCAATAGAATAGTAACCACTTCGACACAAAACACCTGTTCATATAGCTACTGTTCATATTTATCACTGCGCTATTGTTTATGTCTCAGGGACTTCATCTTTTTGTATCCAGAGATAAACATATACTGTTCAAAAGTTTAGGTATGGTAAGATTTTTTAATATTTTTGAAAGAATTCTCAGATCCTACAGAAATCATTCTAATATGCTGATTTGGTGCTCAAGAAAAATTTGTCATTATTATAAATGTTGTGCTGCTTAATATTTTTGTGGAATAACACACTCTAAAAAATGCTGGGTTAAAAACAACCCAAGTTGGGTTGAAAATGGACAAACCCAGCGGTTGGGTTAAATGTTTGCCCAACATGCTGGGCAGTTTTATAGATTGGAAATTAAAAATCAAATACATAATTACTAGAGGCAACAATAATAATCAAAAGGTGAACATGTATTAATAAGCAATTTAATAAATGTTTATTGTTTAACTATTATTCATTAAACTTATTAATATATATTCATTTATTAAACACATTAATGCATGTTATTTTCCAACATACTTTGGGTTAATTTTAAGCAAGCAATACAGTAATTTTTAAACAGTAGTTGAATTAACCCAACTGCTGGGTCAAAACAACACATTCACTGGGTTTGTACATTTTCAACCCAACATTTTTTGAAGTGTAGGCTTTTTGGTAAATAGTTTAAAAAGAACAGTATTTATTTGAAGTATAAATCTTTTGTAACCTTAAATGTCTTCACTTTTCATCAATTAAATGCATCCTTGCTGAATAAAAGTATTAATATATATATATATATATATATATATATATATATATATATATATATATATATATATATATATATATATATATATATATATATACTTCTTTCAAAAACCTTTTTTTTTATCTTACTGACACCAAACTTTTGATCAAAATAACAGACAAAACATAAAAGGCCACATAACGATGAAATTCTAAATAAATACAGTTGGGCACAAAAAGTCGTTCTTATTCATAAAAAAATCATTTGAGCCAGCATTGTAAACCATACTGAATCCACACTTCTTTAAAATATCCGTGCACAAATGTATTTCAAAAAAGCCAATGAAAAATGCATTCTGTTGGTTTTGATTAAACAAAAAGTTAATTGACTCAAACAACATGTGCAAGGACGACTCTACTGTCCGTGTTTTGAGTTTAGCTGTGAACTCCTTGTCCTTACTCTTTTCATTCCCAAACAGTTATGGCTAGTGTGAATACATGCCCAGAGATGAACTGGCTTGCGGCAGTCCTGTCAGAATCCTGACACTCCAAAGAGTGTCCAACTCAGTGTTTACACTAGAGGAGCCTCATGTCTTCATCTCACCGGACTGGGACAACAAAAAAGAGAAATTTTTCTGCAAATACACTTCTGAGATTCTTTCAGTCTGCAGAAAGATCATCTATGGCCACATACACAACTGCTTATGTAAGCAAATGATATTGGGATACACTGTCAGCTCAGTTGATGCTCAAGAGTAGTAATCCTATAGTTTTTCGATCTACATACAAATAATAGCAGATAAAATCTTCACTGTCACTTTTCATCAATTAAATGCATCCTTGCAGAATAAAAGTATTAATTTATTACTGACCACAAAGATTGAATGGTAGAGTATATATACAGTACAGTCCAAAAGTTTGGAACCACTAAGATTTTTAATGTTTTTAAAAGAAGTTTTGTCTGCTCACCAAGGCTACATTTGTTTAATTAAAAAACAGTAATATTGTGAAATATTATTACAATTTAAAATAACTGTGTACTATTTAAATATATTTGACAAAGTAATTTATTCCTGTGATGCAAAGCTGAATTTTCAGCATCGTTACTCCAGTCTTCATTGTCACATGATCCATCAGAAATCATTCTAATATGCTGATTTGCTGCTCAAGAAACATTTATGATTATTTATATGTTGAAAACAGTTGTGTTTTCAGGATTCCTTGATGAATAGAAAGTTCAAAAGAACAGCATTTATCTGAAATACAAAGCTTCTGTAGCATTATACACTACCGTTCAAAAGTTTGGGGTCAGTAAGAATTTTTATTTTTATTTTTTTGAAAAGAAAAAAAAAATGAATACTTTTATTCAGCAAGGATGCATTAAATCAATCAAAAGTGACAGTAAAGACATTTATAATGTTACAAAAGATTAGATTTCAGATAAACACTGTTCTTTTGAACTTTCTATTCATCAAATAATCCTGAAAAAAAATATTGTACACAAATATTTTGTACAATTGTACACATTAAATGTTTCGTGAGCAGCAGATCAGCATATTAGAATGATTTCTGAAGGATCATGTGACACTGAAGACTGGAGTAACGATGCTGAAAATTAAGCTTTGCATCACAGGAATAAATTAATTTTTCAAATTTATTTAAATAGTACACAGTTATTTTAAATTGTAATAATATTTCACAATTTTACTGTTTTTTTACTGTATTTTTAATTAAATGAATGTAGCCTTGGTGAGCAGACGAAACTTCTTTTAAAAACATTAAAAATCTTAGTGGAACTAAATCTTAGTTCCAAACTTTTGGACTGTACTCATATATATATATATATATATAGAACTAATAATATATATAGAACTAAGAATATTAAATGTGTTATTATTCACTAATCAGCAATTCAGCAGTAGTGTAAGCTTCCACCGCACAGCTGAGTCAGTGCACAACAGAGAGAACAACTAAAATCTGATGCAGTCAGTCAATATTGAAGAGATTTCACTGAAATTCACATCAATTGCACCTTCTTTCTTCATATGAAAGGGCCTCTGTTGAAAACAAAAAAATATGTCAGAAAAAAATCCCCCAAAACATCCGGACTTCCACTTATTACAGATCTTGAGTCAGGAGGCAGGTGTCGAGTGTTTTGAGAAATTATTTGAGTGTGTGTGTGTGGAAGACAGATTTTTATTCCTCACTTGTAAAGCTTCTCACTTAGAACTCACTCGCAACACACAACAGATAAACAAACCTTCACATTTCAAAAGGAAACTCTCAGACGTGGATGTGTGATTCTTTTTTTCATCATCACTGTTCTCACTTATCATAAAAGGCAGCTTTCAATGTCAGTTCGATAATAGACAGCCCGTCTATTCACCATGCGTGCTTAAATACTGCCGAGTTGCTGCCGTGTGCGATGGATAGCGGACGTCTCTTCCAGGAATGACACAGAGCAATTCTTCCTTGTCTTTATTCTTTTTTTTCCTCTGGATGCTTTGACCTCTTCTTTGCACCAGGTGTGGGTTTCCTTGATCCCCCTTTTCCTCTATTTGCAGTGCCCCCACCGTCTGCACCCCCTGGTATGAATGATTCACTGCGAGAACAAGCGTTTCCCTCCCCAAGAGTGTGGAGCATGGTGAAAAAGCCATGCAGCAGAGCCAAAGCTCCACTCTGATCTCGCCATGTTGTGTAACTCTTCAGAAAGCCAATGTTCCTAACTCATACTCTGTCTTTTTTTTTTCTTTTCTGACTGTAACACTCGGTATTGACTGTTTATGCTTTTTAATGTTTGCGGAGAGGGCCTGGGGCTTGCAATGGGGGGAACCGTTCTTCTTGACACACTTAACGCCCCCGTAGTGAACTCTCGCTCCCAGCACTCCTGGAAGTACAGAGACCCCATCACCAGCCGGGAGTGGGTATGAAAGCCAGCACCCGCCGTGCCGCTCGAGAGAGATCACCCAACGCACGATTAAGACGCACAAAAGGCATTCTTTCACACAAAATATTTACACAACAGCCCCCCTCCCTATCAAAGCTGCAGAGGCTCTCTTCTGCTGTGCTTTCTTTGGGGAAGTTTGAGGGCACTGGAGATAGACTCAGAGAGAGAGAACGAGAGAGAGAGAGTGTGCATGCACAACCTCGCAAAGGGCACACTTCGGTCATATTAAGCAAGGAACAACTCTGTCTCTCATTCTTTTTGTCTGCCCGATTCTTTCACGCTCTCTTGAGGTCCCATGTGAGCGACAGCATGGAAATATTCTTGGATCGAATCTGCCAATAAATGTATGCGGGTCAGCATGTAAACGTCAGGGTTGCCATGGTGTTATCTCAGAAATCCATTCCAGCTGGAGTGTTTACAAATATTGTATTTTAATAGACTAGTTGACATTTATTAAATCCAACTGACATAAGTGAATGTGATTTTTGAAGGATAGATTGTTGTAGCTTCAAACTTTTTTCAAAATCTTGTTTTTAACTTCTTTATAATACATGTATAAAAGCTGTTAAAATCAGGGAAATTCTGCTTTGCACTTTTTTCTAATTTCCTAATATAATTCGTATCATGTTTTCAATGCATGTATTTACGTGTACAGTGGCATTCACTGTCCCCAATATTGTGGTCAATACCATCCAACCACACATTTTAGAGAACGATTGACTGTATTTTTGGTGATAGTTTGAAGATCAGAAATGTCATTAATGTTTACGTCATGATCTGAGATTAACTTCGATAGGTGTACATATTAGTATTTGAGAATTTATGTTCAGAAGCAATTTCATTCAGTGTAAGTCACTTTGAAGTGTCTGATGTGTGAAATGCAAAGAAGACACATTAGATGGAATGCTGTTCTGTCATTAATGAATAACACAGGAACAAATGAGTAACGCAATATTAACACTCTAGTAACTGCCATTAGCTAACAAGAGATTCTGATTAACAAATTAATTAATATCCTTCAGTTGAACGAGGTAGTTCACTATTAGCTAATCAATAACTGCTATTTTTCATACCTCCCAGAGGACTCAGAACTATACAGGTTCATAATTAACATGACTAATGCATAATGTATAATTAATTCTTAAGTAAAGATCATTGTTACCCACAGTAATGATTCAACTTAGTATTACCAAATCCTTCAGATGGTCATTGTAAGCTTTTGAGGTTTTTGTAAAGTTTTGGATAGTAATTCCTTCTGATGGATTTGGTAACACTTGAGTCATTACTAGTGGGTTATGATCTTCACTTTAGAATAAGTTTACAAAAGTTTACAATGACTCCAGCCAATACTAAGGAGTTATCATGCTTTTCAATTTAGAATACTGATCCAAACAATTAGTAATTCCTTCTGAAGGATTTCCTAATACTTGAGTCATTACTAGTTGGATACCATGATCTAGAATTAATTATACATTATTCACATTAATTATGAACCTGTATATAGAGGTTCTTAGTAATTCTCCAGGAGGTATGAAAAAAATAGTAGTTATTGAATAGCTAGTGAACTACCACATTCAACTGAGCACTGTTACTTACTAATTCATTAATCAGAGTTTCTTGTTAGTTAATAGTAGTTGTTAGAATATTAATAGTGCGTTACACTTATGTGTTCCTTGTAGTTATTCATTAATGACGTAACAGTATTCTAAAGTGTTACCATTTAGTTTAGTGTCATAAGTAAATAGCAGTATTTTCTGTGTAATAGTAGTTAGATACACCTCAGTGTATTGTAGTCCGTTATAAAATGTATGCAATTATAACAACATATTCAGTGTATATTTATTAAAATCATAAATTAATGCTGCCTTTTTGGGTCCTTACTTGTCCCTACATGTCGTGGTTGATGCGCCATCTTATCCAATCAACTTCTAATTTCAATTATAGAAATAAATGCTAGGCACTTTATTTCCACTTTTCATTTTTTATTTCAAAATAAAAGCCTTTCCGAGCTGATATGTAATGGGTAAAGGAGAAGAATGGAATCGGAAAAAGGCATATTTGTGCTTGGGCTGGCTGCATCAAAAGCTAAATACACACAATCTGTACTCTCCACGTCAGTGTTGCTGTTACCAGATGGGTAATTTTGTCTGGCTCAACCAGACAATGGTAGGTGGAGTTAATGTACTGTAAATAGCCTTTGCCAGAAAGATGGACTATATCTTGTTACTTTTTTGGTTTTACAAAGCATCTTACAGCTTGTATTGTCAGCTCAGGAGGGTGTGGACATGATCCCACTGACCCCAACACATTAATTAATTTTTGCATTTTCCAAAAGTGGGTTTAAAACCTTGCATCATGATTTCATGTTTTTTTTTTTATATATATATATATATTAGTAATCTTACTAAACATGGCTAATTCTCTATCTACATTATTGGCGTGTGGTCAGATTGGTCCCAGATGGTGGGAACGGTTATTAAAGCAGGGTACCAGTGGCATCCAAACCCACCCCCTGCTTTTTTTTTCCAAAAGACAAAGATGTCATAATGTGCTAATGAGAGAAGATGGCTTAGACCTCCTACCTTCCTTCCCCCCACCTCTTTGTGACCACGGCCGCAGGTCGTCTCCAGGCGGGCGAGGCCTGCTCGTCAAAGGCACCGGCCCTCGCACCATATTGATCGCGGACTCGATGAAAGGTCAGCGGACCCCCGCTTCCACTCATCACCATAGTTGCAATGTTTCTGTGCCTGCCTGCCTGCCTCCCCACAGACGTGAGCCCACCATCACTGTCCCTCTTCTTGCCAGCCCACCCCTCCTCCCCCAACTAACCACCACCTGGGGGAAAAGGAGAGCTTGCAAACGAGCTAATCATCGCTTACGACGAACACCTCCTGACTGGCTGACAAATGTCAGGGTGACTTGTACAGGATTTAAAAAAATAAATAAATAAGAAATGAATTAATTGCACTGGTTAATTAGGTCCCTGAGGCCTGAGCGCTAATTGCAAGCCACAGAGCTGGCGAGCCTCGAAAGCCCAAACAAAAGAGGGAGCGTTCAAACAAACAGGCGAGCTCAAGAGCAGACATACCACAGATATACACACACGACTCACATGGGCTTTTTTCCCACTTTCGCAAGCCTCCCCTCTCCTTGTGTAACTCTGTGACCTGCCAAATGTTCTCGGTGTCTTGATGTGCGACGCAACGAGAGGCATTCAGTCACAGAAATCTGCCACATTCCACAAAGCATCTGTCTCGGTACCACCCGCATTCATTAAGTTTGTATCAATTAGCCGTTATGACTTAGCAAACCTCTATTTGTGCTTGCCACTTTGAAAATCTTCCTAAAGTGACTGTGTCCCTCAGTGTACCCTTGTGTCATCCAACTTTAGCTTCACAAAGTGTCTCTCGCACTTAATTAGAAAGAAAAAATGAAAGAAAGCAAAACAAAACTCTGTGTATTCATCATCCTCTCTGCGACAGTTTCTTTGCCTTTTTTATGTTTCCCACTCAAGTGCAAACTTGAGAGATGGTGTGTTTTTGTCAAGGTTGTTTGAAAGACAGGAAGGAGTGAGGGCTCTAGAACCGTTGCATTTCACTGTTCTACCAGTCGCTGCTCCTGTTTTCACAATTATCAGCTACTCTGATACTCTTTCTAAGGCATCGTTCACTTTTCAGAACTCGGTTTGAATTTATCTTTGAGTTGTGTGCTCTGTGCGTCTGTTGTCTTTCAGAATCCACTTCTCCAAAGCTCAGACTGTGTGGGCGTCATTATATCCTTGAATCACAAACTGTACATCTTTCTGTGATTGCATGTTTAAGTTTAATTCCAGGTTTGAGAAGTTTGCATGTGTTGGTGAGCGTGCATATTCTGCACTAGATGAAATGTGTTATAAAAAGCCCCTTATTAAAGGGTTAGTTCACCCAAAAATGAAATTTCTGTCATTGATTACTCACCCTCATGTCGTTCCAAACCCGTAAGATCTTCGATCATCTTCAGAACACAAATTAAGATATTTTTTGATGAAATCCAAGAGCTCTCTGACTCCTCCATAGACAGCAATTTAATTACCACTTTCAAGGCTCAGAAAGGTAGTAAAGACATTGTTAAAATAGTCCATGTGACTACAGTGGTTCAATCTTGATTTTATGTTGTTGTTGACACAGTGCAGCGATTCCAGGTTCTACATCAGAGCGCCGACTCAGTATTGGTCAGCTCTGTACACGTGAACAGCACGACGCATGCGTGTGATTCTGACGCAGGAGCCGGCCAATCAGCGTTCTGATGTAGTACACGGAAGTGCTGCACTCTGCCTGCAATGTAAACAGCATATAGGAGACTGACAGGGAAAACAAGAAATTGTTGGACAAAGTCGTTATTTTTGTTTTGTTTTTGCGCACAAAAAGTACTGAGCCACTGTAGTCACATGGACTTTACTACCTTTCTATGGAGGAGGAGAGCTCTCAGATTTCATCAGAAATATTTTCATTTTTGTTCCGAAGATGAATAAAGGTCTTGTGGGTTTGGAACGACATGAGGGTGACTAATTAATGACAGAATTTTCATTTTTTGGTGAATTAACCCTTTATGGAAAGAGGAGTACATGTGGAAGACATCACAGCTAACATCCTTGGTGGTCTAGCTGCTGTTATAACTCTTCTGCTCATAAATCGATTAACACTGTCATTTACAGTCCTTGTGTTGCTTTTGGGTGTCGTAATGCATTTTATTTTAATGTTTATGTCTGTGTTATGTTGATCCTTTTTAATTTAAATTCTTACTTAGCAGGAGGCTTCGCTTCATGACAAATATTTATCTGTATTGAATAGCCTATAATTTTCTAGAGTTCATTTCACTGTTGAAATGTTCTAATGTACTAACTTTTAAATGTTTAATTTGGTCAGATCTACACGTGTTCTAGACATGTTTAAGATCTGTTAGCTAATGGGGACTGCAGGTTCGAGTCTTGTTTGTTTTTTTGTAAAGACAAAAAATAAAAAGTAAAACATTTGTTTGCTATATGAATATTACATTACACCACTGAAAACTGTGTAAATGAAAATTAGTTGCTCATAAATCTGCAGAACACAAAAGAAGATATTTTGAAAAAATGTGTTAGACTGAGACAAGTATCTTTTGTGTTCCACAGAAGAAAGAAAGTCCATACTGGTTTGGAACGACATGAGGGTGAGTAAATGATGCCAAAATGTAAATTTTTTTTAACTTTCCCTTCACAAACCTTGCCTATTCAATCCAGAATATCATATTAATTTATCCCTGGCGCACCGCATTTTTGTGGTCAAGTCACAGCCCTCCATAACAGCTCTTTAGTGCCTCATTAACATTCAGAAACATCCTTGACCTCAGGAAACGGGGTCTCATCACATTCTGATTAGTTGCTAAACAGCAGTGCGATCTCTAAATGCCCCTGCAACATCTTCATGCTCTCGTTCTTGACTTTGCCTCTGACCCACAATCCTTTGCTCTGTGGGGATTGCCTACACATTAGCTCAAGCAAGGGAAAAGAGTGCTTATACAGTATATGAGCCAAGGGTCAGCATGCACAGGAGTAAAAGAAGTGCATCTTCAGACATACTGACATATGACTTGAATGAAAAAAGTGATTCGGGAAATAGCAGGTTTAAAAGGAAAGAGCATTAGACTCTGGTATGTGATATTTAAATGCATGTATCAGCCAGGAAATATGCCTGCTTTTATAATTTGATACTGATGGTCTGTAGTGCAATGTTCTCCCAAGACGTTTCATGCCGAGCAGTCAGAATCTGTTGAGCAGAACCATTAGCCTTAATTTGTGTGTGCTGCCTATCTGGAGACAAGCTCCAAAGGCCAGTTAGCAATATGGTTTGGCTTTGAATTTGCAATGTGTCCTGGTCTTCACAGACTAAATACTCCTTAGAGACCCGTCGGTCCCAATCCCCCCATGACTAGGTCCTATCGATCCTGCTGTTATTGACATGACACCTGCAGAGGGGGCTTTAGCTATTGATAACCGATGGTATTTCTGCCGCAGATCAAAAGCCAACTGCCAGCTTTCATGTTTGTAAACAGTATTGATTTGCATAATAACCTCAAAAATTAGTGCCTGGGATTAGGCAAGGACAAATGCATTTCAGCATTCATTACGATGTGTACTGTGAGAACCTAATTAAGGGAAAAAATTGTGAGAGAACACATGATCGCTTGACAACATTCGCATCGCCAATGACATCCTTTGGAATGCCATTGTTAATGAAACGCATTTTATTAGATAACAAACTAACAACACTCTCAATAAATAAATAAATAAAGCACACCTCTCCACTTCTCTGCAGACAAAGCGCTGATGTGCCACTTTTTTTCCTTAAAGATGCAAATTATTGCTGTGTGTTGCATTCATTTATTCATGAGCTAGTCCCTGTGCCTGCGTGTTCACCTGTTCGCAGCGGTCCCTGGCCTGCATCAGGCTCGGCGCTGAAAGAGATGTCAGGGGAGAGGATGTGGAAGGGATGATGAGGCAGACGCCGAGGTATCTGTCTCTCTCGCTGCTGTTCATCCTCTTCCACTAAGCTGCCTTAAAACCACTGAATTATGCATGTGTCTCTGTCACTTATTCATTTCTTAACCACAGCCGCTGTCATTAGGTGACGTGCGTTATTTGGCTCTGAGCTCTTCCCAGTGGACGTTGTGTTCAAACTGGGAAGCCGAGTTCATAAGATAGGAAATTGCAAGTGATTGTGTTTTATGCATGACAGCATTTGTGAGGTAGCTGTGCTGTAACAAATATCAAAAAATTAAAATTTATTTGCAATTCATTTGTGAAATAAACCATTTCTTATTAAAACCCTCATATATATATATATATACATATACATATATATATACATATATATATATATATATATATATATATATATATATACATATATATATATACATATATATATATATATACATACATATATATATATACATATATATATATATATACATATATATATATATATATATATATATATATACATATATACATATATATATATATATACATATATATATATATATATACATATATATACATATATATATATATATATATATATATATATATATATATATATATATATACATATATATATATACATATACATATATATATATACATATATATATATATATATATATATATATATATATATATATATATATATATATATATATATATATATATATACACATATATATATATACATATATATATATATATATATATTAATATTAATAGGGTTTTAATTTTCAGATGAAATCCAAGAGCTTTCTGACCCCTCCATAGACAGCAATTTAATTACCACTTTCAAGGCCCAGAAAGGTAGTAAAGACATTGTTAAAATAGTCCAAAATAAATTTATTTTTGTTTTTGCACACAAAAAGTATTCTTGTCACTTCATAAAATTAAGGTTGAACCATTGTAGACACATGGACTATTTTAACAATGTCTTTACTACATTTCTGGGCCTTGGAAGTGGTAATTAAATTGCTGTCTATGGAGGAGTCAGAAAGCTCACGGATTTCATCAGAAATTTCTTAATTTGTTAAGATCTTACAGGTTTGGAACAACATGGGGGTGAGTAATTACTGACAGAATTTTTATTTTTGGGTGAACTAACTCTTTAAGCGCCCTATTTTAGCACATGATCTAAAGTGTACGGCGCAAGTGCACTTAGGGTGTGTCCGAATCCACTTTTGGTTTAACTTTTTGGTTTAGTTTAACGACGGGAAAAATAGTTGCCGCGCCCAGGGTTGTCCCTGTTCTCTTAATGAGTAATGGGTGTGTTTTGGGCGCAACGTTCAATAAACCAATCAGAGTCTCATCTTCCATTCCCTTTAAAAGCCAGTTGTGCTCGCACCATGGCGGATTTGCTGTTTATTTGGCGGAATTTGCCAGCGGAAAAACTGAACGCTTCTCTAGTGAACAGATCTGCTTGTGCGCAAGGTTAAAGTGCGCGAGCAGACCATGCTACGGGACAAGCCAGATTCCACCAAAGAATTTTTTTTCTTTATGCCCACAAAATAATAATCTTTTTAATATTTGGCATGTTTGTGTGTTGCTCCCTGTGTGTGTAATAAGCAGAGTGTACGCGTGTTATAGGCGTATATATTAGTATTGTGCTCTTTAAATAACAAACATTTTTTATATTGCACCATTGACTTTAGACCAGGATTCAGTTGGTCAGTGACATAGTCTTTTTTCAGTTGCCTCAAAATAGCAACGCGCCAACAATGCACCTGAACACACCTCGTTTTCAGACCAGCACGCCCATGGGCACACAAATGGGCGCAATTGCATTTGCTATTTAAACAACATGGTGCAGGGCGTGAAAATGATAGCGTCAGGTTGAAACTAGCAAAAAACACTTGTGCCTGGTGCCGTGTTGCGCCCAGTGCACAATAGGGCCCTAAGAGTCTATGACTATATCATTATTGCTGTGATTATTATGTTTCTAGATGGAGTGAAATTGATGGAGTGTGTAGCTTTTTATTTCTTAAACAACCATGTAGTCAGACGTATCATGGCTATATTCTATGATGACAATGTCAAGATTCATCAGGCTCAAATTGTGAGCGAATGGTTGGGAGAAAGCATGAAGAATCATTTTCATCACGAATTGCCACCTCTGATTCCAGACCTTAAATTCATTGACTTCACTGGAATTTAAAAAAATTAAGAAATAACTTTTATAATTTCAAATAAAATTTGCAGCAATATTTTTTTAAAAATGTACAGTCTATGATGAGACCCTGCAATGTACACTTTTTACATCAAGATATGATTCATATGTGAGCACCTGCGCACCAGCTCTTCCTGAAATTTTGAAGTCTCTGTGGCCTGACAGCCTTCCTAATGTCTGTCACTTACCATCTACTTAAAGCCCTTTAATACTGTGGCTTTCATACTTTCACTGCTTTGATACAGTTTAGTTTCAGTAACTTGAGCTTTTCACATCGAGCCTGGTCTCATCCCTCCTGGTAAAACAGTGTGCTCAGCACAGGACATGAAACAACAGAGTTATGTTGTGAATAGCTATAGTCAACAGAAAAGGTTGACTGTGGATAGGTAGAACTTACATACAGGAAGAGAGAACGCTATGAGTAAGAGTGCCGTTCCCCTTTTAAACCATCTGCCGCTCACAGCGGTAGCAGAGAGATCACTCTCCCAGACTTGTCTTGAAAAAACAATTCCACATGTGCCTGAGCGAAAAACCCGCCCCGCACACTTGCTGTTATTTACGAAGTGCTGACACCAGGGCCTGAAAGAATTAGTATTCTGTTAGGTAAATGTTTTCCTCTGGGTTCCTTCTCAGCAACAGTTTGCAGATGTTTGGGCGATACAGAGAGAAAGTGCATTCCCATCGCAGAGCCAATGAAAAAAGCATGTCAAAAAAAGTTATTCTCGGCCGAGCTCTGACAGTGATCTATGACTTCTCACTGCCTACTCACTGCCTTACCATCCCCAACTTCAGGGCTGTGTTTTGGCTGCCAGAGATTTTACACTGGCTCTGTTAAACCCAAAGCTGTTTTTTTCCCCCTAACACATTTATTTTTTTATTTGTACGAGTTGAATGCACCTGGCTAGAATCCAACAGCAGATGTGTTGGCAGCGCCGTGGCTAAGTAGCAGATTTCACACCATACGGCCCTGTAGAGACAAAACCCCAAAACCAGGATGACAAAGGTCTTGATGTTTAGATTTGTTTATCCAGCTAAAGATGTGAAGGTATGCCCTAGCACTGGCTTAGCTAATATAATCTTTTAGCATGGATCTCTGGAGACTCTGCTCATGTGTGCGCTTCGTTTTATGAATAGACAATATTTTGATATTTTATAGTCATGTTTACGGTGAACTTAAGAAAGCAGATACTGGAAAGCTGCCAGGCCGGTTTGAATAGAATTAAACATATGTTCTGAAACACCTGTGCAACACATATACACTGAGGAGACGTAAAATGACCTAGACGTGTTTATGAGTGCAGAGGTCGGTCCCTGATGGCTGCTGGTGGAAGCAGACTGCATTCCAATCATTAATACTAGTGTAGCAGTTCAGAACTGTGGAGGAGAAAACATCCTTATCAGCAGGCAGGACAAAGCTCTTCCAGGACGAATGGCCCGCCGCCGGGCAGATGGAGAGATCTTATCAGAACCGTGGATCGCTGCAGTCAGGGAGCGAAAAGGCTCTGTTTAAAGGCCAGTTAAAGTGGACACAGTCTGAGCTGGAGAGGGCCGGCTGAAGAATAGCTCCTGCCATTCATAAGGCTTTGAAACAACTAGCAAAGAGCAGTTTTCCAAATGAAAATGGAATATATTGCATATTGTCAAGTATTTTTGAGGAAATATAAAGTAATTACAATTATTGGTAACACTTTACATTTGCGCGTACACCAAAATGCTTTAATTCATGCTAAAGCGCAGAAAATTTTGAGTTAATGTAACACTTGTGCTCTGATATATGTGTGCAGCCCAATTTACCCATCCTTCAAACACATTCTCTGACATTACATTGACTGTGCAATTGTCCCAAATGTTAGTGCGGATGTTAAAACCCATAACCATAATGACATATTATTTAATAATGAGTAAAAAGTGTGCCTCAAAAAGTAGTCATAACATAATCTCTTTGCAAATCATAATGATTCATTAAATCAGAAGGCTGGATGTTAAATACATAGTTTTGACCCAATGTAGTAATTAACACATTTATTTGCACTATTAATGTTTACAGGAAAATCATCCACGTTGACACATTTAATTAATAGCAATCCATATATGACTTAATCTATTAATCAGATAGACTCTTTATTAGTTGCTGATGTGATTTTTTTAAAAGATGTAATATAAGTCTAAGGTGTCCCCTGAATGTGTCTGTGAAGTTTCAGCTCAAAATACCCCATAGAACGAAACATTTAGAAAGACAATTTACAAATATCACTAAAAATATCATGTTATCATGAATTATGTCAGTTATTATTGCTCCATCTGCCATTTTTTGCTATTGTCCTTGCTTGCTTACCTAGTCTGATGATTCACCTGTGCAGATCCAGACGCTAATACTGGCTTCCCTTGTCTAATGCCTTTCATAATGTTGGGAACATGGGCTAGCATATGCAAATATTGGGGCGTACACCCCGACTGTTACGTAACAGTCTGTGTTATGTTGAGATTCGCCTGTTCTTCAGAGGTCTTTTAAACAAATGAGATTTATATAAGGAGGAAACAATGGAGTTTGAGACTCACTGTATGTCATTTCCATGTACTGATCTCTTTTTATTTAACTATGCCGAGATAAATTATTTTTTTTAATCTAGGGCACCTTTAAGCCATCCTAGGTGTATATGACTCTTTCAGATGAATAAAATCAGAGTTATATTAATAATCACCCTGATGCTCTTAAGCTTTATAATGGCAGTGCATGGAAACCACCTGTTTGAAATTTTAAAAAAGGGCATCCATCAATCATAAACATACTCAACACAGCTAATAAAGGGGTTAATAAAGGCCTTCTGAAGTGAAAAATATCCTTAAGTTATAAAGTAAAATAACTAGCTTATGCCAGACCGCCTTCCATATTGAACTTACGAAAAAAGCGTAATTGACGTTGTGTCAGTTATGCTTGTTCCGTAAGTTGAATACGGAAGGAGTAGGACGTAGCGCAAGCGTTTTGAACTGCGAGAGGCAGGAGCTGCGTCTCATTTCGGAGGCTGCATCCTCCAGAGGTCGCATTTGAAGGCTGCATACTTCATCAAGGATGTCTTATTTAAGAAAAAGCAACATTAATAAAATTGACTGATATTCACTGTGAGGTGTAAAATACTGTAATTTCTTTCTTACTTTGCAATCTAATGGTTATTTTTCTTAAATGAGACTGCCTCGATGATGTATGCAGCCTTCAAAGGGTGCAGCCCCTGAATTGGGACACAGCCATTGTTGAAAAATCGCTCGGCTTCCGTATCCCGAATGAAACGTGTTGATGAGCGTGCTCTTGCTCTTGCTCTGTGTGTGCATGAGAAGTGCCCATACAAGGAATTCCACCCTTTATTACGTGATAAAGGGCCATACTCGAAAAATTTCTGCGAGACATGTCTGAAACCAGAAATAGTGTATTTGGCACAGACATACTTCATACGTCCAACTCGTGTTTTGAAACTTTGGCCATGTTTAGCATGAGAATCCAACTCTTTAACAGCGTAAATAAGTCAGAATGCATGAAATAGCATTAGACCCCCCCTTTAAAGTGCACTTTTTCTTTCTGGAATTTTCAGTGTCAGTTGTCAGTGACAACATGAATGTAATACGTCGTAATTACATTAATAAACTCACACATTCATACATTTGCGAAGTACACAAAAGTACCTCAGAGAGAAGCCTATTTGATTTTGGATATAGCCATTGTTGATTGTGGTAAAGAAGACCACAAAGGATGTCGTTTTAATAAATACATTTAGTATAAAGTACAATTTTAGATTGTTGCAGTGTTCATCTTGTTGCTTGGCCGATTGTTTGTTTGTTTAGTTTTAAGATAATATACAGGTACAATTTTAAAATAATGTCAACTCTAAATATTTCATGTGCACATATTTATTTATTTGGTGAATAGCCACACAATAAAATGGGTATATTATTTTTATTGCATTATTTATTTTATTATAAGTCTACTCACCAAATAAAAATAATTATATAATTATTTAGTAGAAAGCATTTGAACATCGTAAAATTACACATTACCTTTAATTAAAAAGTACTGTATTAAAGTTACTCGGTATTCAGGTTAAGATCAAATATTCACTGCGATTGGAAAATTGGACCTTTGCACATGGCTTGCCACTCACTTGAAAAAATACGGTGGTGTTTTAAATTTATAGTGTCACAGTCATCATGATCTTGGGGTCCACTTTTTCTGCCTATTGGATCTGATTTCAGAGATAATGGTTTTTTCAAATGTTGGAAATGTTTTGATTGCTGGAACAGGCCAGGTTTATCCATGTACCGTCGATCTCAGATCACAGATGGACTGGTGATGATTTATAGATCTGACTCCAGCTCACTAACAGTGTGAGATTGGAAGCGGCTAGTTTAGCGCATTTAGTCTTTCGATGGCTTCACACATTCACTTCTTCAGGTGTCTTTTCTTTTCTTTTGTGTCGTCTTCTTCTTTCCCCCTCCCTCTCTCTCCTTTCTATACCATCATAGTTTCATCTGTGGGTTCCCAGAGTAGCTGTAGGTGTGTGAACGCCAGAGGCATGAAAAGCGAGACATGTTTTTTCCTCCGCTCTTTTACAAAGAAAGGGCCTCGTTCGTGGTATTGTGTCGAGGGATGGTGTCTCTGTGCACCTACTCAATGAGAACAGGACCAGACTAATATGAAGCTGAGTCTGCCGCTCACATGCGCTTATCAGAGGGATTCATTATTTTAGTGAGGCCAGGCTGGACGGTGATAGACAGCGTGCAGCTGAAGCAGAGACGGACAGGGGGTGGGAGAGAGAGAAAGTGTTACACCTGTCAGGGGCAATCAACATAGCCCACAATAGAGAACTGTAAACAAGGATGCAGGACAGCACACCCTCACACACAGACACAATTATGCACACATACACACCTACTTGTGCACACAAAAGAGCAAAAACAAACACAAACCACAAATGCAAAGCACTGGCAGTGACAGATGTTGGCAGGGAATTGGGTGGGAAAAGAAACACTTTCATTTCTTTCTGCGCTTCATTTGGCTTTCATGGTGCGGATGCTACGAGGGAAAAGATGGGAAGAGAGAGCGCTGGCCTGCCTATCTCACGGCACACTGGGCTCTAGTCATAATATCTGGTGGCTGCTCTGCCTTCTGCTGCTTTATCCTCAAATACAAATGGAGGCATTGGTGCCAAGCTAGATTAGAAGCGAAGCGGAAACACGGAAAGACAGTTTGTCAGTAATCAGGTGTTTGTGTTGGCTTGAGGAGCTATATTTGTGTTTGTAAAAGTGAGCATTCGCTTTGATAGTGCTGGACGCTCAGCTGTAGAAAAACAAGGGCGATTGTCGTGCCACTGTCTGCTGTTTGCTGTAGTTCTCAAGTCTGGGCAGGTTTATGAGTTGTATTACTCATCATGCACTGTATTATGCTTACAAACTGAAGAGAGGAGGCTCCCGTCATGTAGGACAGAGGAGTGGGATGACAGAGTTCCCAGAGCTTCAAACAGCTCCAGCGTTTCTCTGCAGATGCGCGTTCTATCATTCGACCACCTGGTGGCGGTAAAGTACAAGACAAACACGCACTTCTCCGGATCATACAAACTCCTTTAAAGCCACCGATAACACGCCATTCTGAAACATCACAAAGAAAATATGCGAAGCCAAAACTTTTTCAATTCCTTTTAAAAGGAAATTCCAGGTGATTTGAAAATGACAGTGACTTATAAATGTAGGCTATTTAGGCAGTTTTATAATACAAATAATAAGATATATATATATATATATATATATATATATATATATATATATATATATATATATATATATATATATATATATATATATATATAAAGCCTATCGTTTTATCATTACTATATTAATTATTATTATTATTAGCCTATTAAATTAGTATTATTTTTAAATAAATATCTGCAATATATTAACCTTACATCATGTAATCTTAATTGACTACAGGTGAAAATGAGAATAGTTGGAGAATAGTATGCTTTCCACTATAACTCCCTAAATATTCTACTACTTCTACTACTACTAATACTTTATTATTATTATTACATAAATGATTCGTATAAGTGAATAAATGAACAAAGTTAACAATAGTCTAAAATTAAATAATAGCATTATTTTGTACATTTTATTTTAGATATATGTTTATACCTTTTACCTTAGGTTTTTAAAATATATTTATAAAAAAAATACATTATTTATTTATTATATGTAAAATTATTTGCACTTATGTTATTGATTTTCAGGATAAAATAGACTAAAAAAATATAAAGTCGCAGGCATCTGTTTTGTGTTGTGCACATAAATATTTGGGTACTACAATTAAAAAATGTCTTCATCAAGTCCAAGATTAAAACTATGTAATTTGTCCACAGATATTTAGTTATTGTCAGTGTAATATTTTAGTGGACAATATATAAGTGGACAGTGTAATATTGTTTTTGAGGTTTGTTAATGCCTAAAAAAAATAATTGTTCATAATGTGCGTTCAAGACGCCAACTGATTTTTAAACTGTCAGTTCACTTAATTATATTCACTTAATTATAAAAAAGATCTTAGTTGGCGAAATGATTAAAATTAAAACACATTCCTCACACATAATGAAAAGAAAAGATTTTCACAATAATATTTGTGACCCTGGACCACAAAACCAGTCATAAGGGGCAATTTTTTTATTTATACTGAATAAATAAGCTTTTGGATTGGTGTATGGCTTGTTAGGATAGGACAAGGATTTGAAAATCTGGAATCTGAGAGTGCAAAAAAATCAAAATATTGAGAAAATCGCATTTAAAGTTGTTCAAATGAATTCCTTAGCAATGCATATCCACTCACAAAAAATACGGTAGAAAATTTACAAAATATCTTCATGGAACATGGTCTTTACTTATATCCTAATGATTTTTGGCATAAAAGAAAAATTGATAATTTTGACCCATACAATGTATTGTTGGCTATTGTATCCCCGTGCGACTTATGACTTATGGTTTTGTGGTCCAGGGTGACATATATTTATGTATATTTCAAAACATTTTAATTAACAGTCATTTACAGAATCCTCCTGCTTAAACTTAACTTATACCATCATTTCTTCAGTATCTTGTCATTATATAGTGAGCGTCTCATGAGCCGTTGGCTGCCCACCACTGTCACCATGGAGACTGTAAGGCTCTTTAGCTCATATAAGGGAGATTAGATGTAGTCATAGCTGCCTTACAGATGATGGAACTACAGATGAATTTTATCAAGAAAGCGAGTTTGTTTTTGTGTCTATACATCATACAGTGTGGTGCTATGTGTGTATGTTGAAATGTGTGTTCATATGTATTCACATGCATGTGATGTGACAGGGGTAAACTCAACTCCATTCAAACCCAGTACGGTGATCTCAGCAGGAGATGCGGCTCACACACTCCCCACACACACACTCCGTGTGCCATCAGCCCCCGTCTCCGCAGAGCTGCCATGCTAATCATTTAAACAGCACAATCAAAGCAAATAAGATGTTTCACGTGGGGAGAAAAAGACGGGGAAAGTGATTATCAGTGTTTGTGAATGTGACGGAACTGAAGGGGACTTTGATTTTGATATTTTCTCCAGTTAGCAGTGACTCCTGGTTCAGCCAGTAGTCCTGCAAAAAAACTACAGCTGCCATTGCATGAATAAAAGTTTCGAAAGAGAGAGAGAGAGAGGCCATTATAAACTCTGCATACTTTCCTAAGGGGACATGAAGTCTTTGGTGCTTTAATATTTTATTTTTCAAGACACAAATGCATTATCTTAATCCTGCCGCACACTAAAATGGACCACGTTCACAAATATAACTTCTCCCAAACAAAAAACAATCACATCTAACAAATGTGAGGAAGGTATAAATAGCGAATGGCTATCTCCAGTTGGTTTTTAATAATTCTGTTGGGTTTGCAGACTAATTTGTTTAATCGTACGCTTCCTGCCCGATCCTATTGAGGTTAGAAGCATTTGATGTAGCATCACTTATGTTAAAAGGATCTGTGTGAATGCCGGCATCACCCATGTGTGAGAGAAACTACTTAAAACAATAAATAGCAGACTGCATCTCAAACCAAGAAGGCGCTAAACTGATCTCTTTAATGTCAAACACCCCAGTTTTTATTTAATGTTGCTGCTATTCACCGAGTGCTTTGGTGGAAAAAAAGGCAGTTTCACTGAACAATAAACTGTTTTGTTTTTTAGCCTGGATGGCGCAAACGTGAGCTACGCTGGTCCCAAGCATATGTCAAAATCTGTGTGTGTGTGTGGCAGCGCTGTGAATAAATGATGCGTGTAATCAGTGTATTTACTTAAAATGTGGCAGTGGCACCTCTAGATTCACTTTTTACATTTTTTTCACTTCAAGAGAAAACTGATCCTCTCCACCAACCACAAAAACAGAGCGTTCTCAACTTAACTGCCTCATTGTACATGTAATTTACTAGAAATGCTGTGTTCAGAGTCTTTATGGCGGTGTGGTGCAGATCCACAGATATGTTTCGGAGAAAGCGTCACTGCTGCAGAGTTTCTCCATAATGTGGGGAGGAAAAAAAATCTTGACACACTCCCAGTTTAGTGCTATGTTGTACCTTCACTCAGGCCATTGGCTCCCTCAGTTGGTTTTCAAGGAATTGTGAGTAAAAAAAAAAGGGTAAATTGTTAGGTTCGTTGACGTGTATTTCTAGTAAACCATGCCTTGAGAAAATAGCTCTTTTAAAATAGTCTCTCAGGATAATAGAGGAATGTATTCAGCAAAATATTGTGGGCAGGGGTTGAGGGTTGTTATAATTAATGAAAAACAGCACTTATTATTAATATATAGCAGCACTATAAAATGAATGTGACATGCAAATGTGTATCTATGTGTGTTTGTATATGGACTTCAGCCATGCAGCCTTAGAAATGTGATTCAGATCAGAGAAATCACCAGCACCACTAGCCAAAATGTTCTTGAAAGAGCGGTCAGTCGGAGTTCTGTTTGTTTATTTAAACCTAACTGGTAATTATGGCTCTGAATTGTACAGAGCTTTAGCCTAAATTCTGCAGCATCTCTCAACCAGTCATTTAACGTCCATGATTATGCTGTCGCCGATCGCTGCTGGGCTGGAAAAGGGCAGTTCCTTTCCAGTGGCGGTTGTGTGTCTCTCCGGTCTCTGTTACATCTTTGACCAATCATGGAAACTAACATCACTCTTAAACATTTCTAGCATATTTAAGCATATATTTAGATTTGTGATTTTTGTAACAAAATGTTATAATTACATTACATATAATGGGTTGAAAATTTGTGCAAAATTGCAATACTGTGTCTCAGGGTTGTAAATTACACTAGTGTTCACGTGTTAAGCGCATAAGCCTTGACTTTCTTTGCTTTGACTCTGTTGAGATGCTGAAATCTGAATATATTCATGTCAGAGCAGCCCTCTGACTCTCTCTAAAGTTTCATGATCCTCTAATGTTCCTCCACCTCACTGACCCCCTGTAAAGTACCTGAAAATACACATTTAAAGGCCTACAGCACAGTTGCTTTGACCTTCTTTGAACTAGAAGGCTGAGATGTCAGTATGTTTTCAGCTCTCTTAAACAATATAAAGTTTCATTAGGATACATCAAAATGATTTGCAATACTTTATCTATGATTGACTGAATGGGCTTCTTTGATGCATTTTTTTCAGTATTTACATTTAAGCGCTTTTATGTAATTGCCATTAAGGTATTTGTGCTATCAGTTCATGCATACCTTGGAAAAATGTCATAAATATATGCAAGTTTATATTTTTTGAAGGATTTTATCACTGAAGGAATTTTACTTATTTCTTTTCTACTTATTGTTTTTAATACATTTTAAATAAATGTTGGTTACACTTTATTTGAAGGTGTCCTTGTTACAGTGTGATTATACATTACTGATCCCGCTCAGTGCCATTATAAAGCTCGGATGCGTCAGGATATTTATTCATATTGTGTTCATCATTAAAAAGAAAGTCATATACACCTAGAATGGCTTGAGAGTGAGTAAAGCTTGGGTTAATTTTCTTTTGATAGTGAACTAATCCTTTAAGAGCATTTGTATTTGGGAGCATTCCGGTTACACTTTATTTTAAGGTGATGGAAATAAGTACTGAGTAATATTATTTAGCTACCTGTACTTACTATACTTTTAATTATGCATAATTTACTTTTAGTACTATAGTAACTATGTAGTAACGTGTAACTAAAATAAAGTGTCACCATACTTCCTTCTAAAGCATCACATTATGTTGCTTGAGACCTCTGTAAACTAAATGTACATTTGCGTTTTCTTTTTAATTCTGAGCTTCCTGGTTTCCACGGGTGTGCAGTTGTTTCATTCGAGATTTTCGTTCGGGATTCATTTATTTCCGGCGGAATACTAATAGCCAAACTCGAGCGCTACAAAGTTTTCTGTTTCCGAGCCCTGCTGATGACCTCATCAGGAAAGCGCCCATCCTCAGTGTCTCTTTCCTTCAAACGCCAGCCAAGTCGCTGAGGTAGAGAAAAGCTCCGGCACAGATCTCCAAAATGAACGTGTCTCTTATGTGCGAACCCAGCACAGACCCATACTTTCTTCCCTGCGCCTTTCATCCGTTCTCATACTTCTCACATTTCTCTTTCACTCTGCCTCACTGGCTGGTTGAAAGTTGTCCTGCCTTTTATTTTCAGCAGTATTAATTTGGTGGAGTTTGCCAGCTCGGCAGTGGCGTGCTCTTCTCACTTGACGTTTTGCTGAAGTTTGTATGCCACTTGAGCTTGCCGTCTCCCTCGCTAATGATAGCGGCGCGGGCTCTCAGGGGAGTGCGGGCCGCCTCGCACGGCTCCCGCGCTGGATATTTTGGGAGGCAGGAGGGAGCCTGTGAGGCACATCATTGCCTGCTCATCCTCCTTCCCTTTTCTCTTTCTCTCCCCTCTCCCTCTCTTTTTGTTGTTGTTGTATGTCTGTGCACGCATGCATTCTTGAGCGTGTGTATTTTTTTTTTTCCCTCAGACATATTTTTGATTTCTGAGGGAATGATGAGAGGGGAAAAAAAGAAAAAAGTGTGTATGGAAAAAAATCCCTTTTTATTAACTTATTCATTGTATATGAAATCAAGAGCTTTTTCTCCTTCTCTTCTTGCTTAAACCAAATGAATGTTTAAAGAGGTAATTTACAGGGCCCTGTCAGGAATCGACATTGTGTATCACACAAACACTGGGAAAAAAGGAAATTCCAATCTAGACAGTAACATAACTGAACCGAGGAATCTCAGCGGGAGGTCCGGATAAATTATACAACAATCTGTGTTCTCCCTTGTTTAATTTAAAGCTGTTTTTAAGGCTATTGCTGGGTTCAACATCACAGAAAATGGTTCGCCCATAGAGGTCAAGCCCATATTGACAAACTTCAGGAGAGGAGAAAAATGGACTGAAAAAGAATAGGTAAACCTGAGGATAAGCAAACATAAAGCAACTAGAGTGAATAGAGTCTGTTTGAATGCACTTTGCTATAAAAATATGTCTCTATATATATATATTTCTATATATGTCTATATATATATTTATTTATTTATTTTCTGTGCATGGTGAACATACATAGAGTAGATGTTGCTCTATCAGTGAATAGGCAACTGAAAATTAAAAGGATTTTATCAGACTCAGTACACACACAAAAGGTTTATTTATCTTCCAAGGCTCTGCATTCCTTTATTACAAGAGTATAGCATCTTTTTGAATATTGTTTTTGTAAGCATTTAGCTGTTAATGAAGTTGTTTCACAATTTGATTCACGTTAATCCTCCCTAATGCTTCAGAATGAAAACAATACTGTGTCTTTATTGTCTTGACCTCATATTCATGTTTATTTTGGCAAATCATGTTCAGACAAAAGCAAATTTATCCCCAGTGTCACATGATCCTTCAGAAATAGTTCTAATATGCTGATTTGGTGCTCAAGAAACATTTATTATTATTCTCAATGTTGAAAACAGTTGTGCTGCTAATGTTTAACCCAACTAAACTGCATGTCTTAAATTACTGTTTAAAAATTACTATATTGCTTGCTTAAAATTGATCCAAAAATAGGTTGAAAAATAAACATTTATTAATGTGTTTACTAAGTTAAATAATAAATAATAATAAAATAATAAACATCTTTTCAAATTGCTTATTAATAAATGTTCACCTTTTGTTTATTCTTGCTGCCTCTAGTAATTATGGGTCTGGTTTTTACTTTCCAACCTATTTTGGGTTCATTTTAAGCCAGCCATAATCATTTTTAAACAATATTTGGGTTAAATAAAACTGCCCAGCACATTGGGCAAACATTTAACCCAAGCGCTGGGACAAAACAACCCAATCGCTGGGTTTGTCCATATTTAACCCAACTTGGATTGTTTTTAAGCCAGCATTTTTTGAGTGTATTTTGGTTAACTGTGATCAGATAAAAGCAAATTTAAAGAGATATTTCATTCATAAATTGATCCATTTCCTCATTCAACCTCTTTTCCACTAAGTGCAAAAAAGCAGCTTGGACATTCTGCTAAATATCTTCTCGCAAAAAAAGATGGGTTTGGAACAACATGACAGAATTTGCGTTTTTTTTTTAGATGAACTGTCCCAAACAGTCAGACAGGTGTAAGTCTACCAAAAAATCTTCAGTGACAAACATTTCAGGTCAACTGTTTTTCCCATTCCTTTCTCTCATTCCATTATTCTTCACTCTGCCTGTTGAAGTATTTCTCTTTCCTTCCCTAACATGCTCTTTGACACTCTGTCTCTCAATCGCTCTGTCTTTCCTCTCTCTGTGTGTCTCTCCTTAGTGTCATTGTGTCAGGTAGTGACAGAAAGACTCACCCACCCTGAATCTCCTCATGTCAGCTCTTATTCCCTCACAGCTCATCGCCCGCGCGCTGTCACACAAGTCGTTCTCACCCCCCAGCACAATTCGCGGAAGCTGATCATACTTCACCCAATCAACAGGCCACAGCTTCTGATCTAACCTGTTGCCCCGAGCCTGTTTTCTCCTGACAAGCACACATTGGCCTTTGACCTCTAGAAGAAGAGAGCTCAATTGCTCTTTTTTTTGTGCTGTGGCGGTAAAGAAAGACAGAAGTTCATGGAGGAGTGATGTGGGTTGCAGAGTGATGACATCGTCCTTGTCCCCCTTATGAGGCGTTCCTTCAGCTGCTCATGGTTCAGTGGGCCATCTTTATTGCTTTTAAAGAAAAGAAAATATTACATAAGGAAAAAAAATATTATAGGTATAATTAAAAAAAACCTATTACATTAAGTTACTGTTGACAAACAAATGCTTAGTGGCGGTTTACATTAAAAACAGTAATATTATGAAATATTGCAAATTAAAATTACTGCAGAAATCATTGTAATTTGCTGATTTTGGTGCTAAAAAATATTTATTTATTTATTGTTATCAATGTTGAAAAAAAGTTATATTTTTGTGGAAACTGAAAGGTTGTGCGATTATCGTCTTAATAAAATTAATAAAAATTCCCATTTGATGCGGTGGTGACTTGTAACCTATGTGTTTAGTTTACACTAATTTGAAAGTGAAAGTAAAAGGCTCACGGCCACACGGGCGTCCCATCCCTAGAAGTACATTTAACCCTCTAGTGCTCTTCACGTGTCCGTCAGAAATGACCGGAAATTTTTTTTAAATTAAATTAATGTACCATATTTTTAGTTTGATAATGTTTTTTATTTAATATTTTGTTATGGTACTAAATTATATATACATATATACGTATTATATATACGTTTACAATGGTGCGGAGAGCGAGCGTTTTCAGTCTGCTCCACACCATTATGAATGACCGTGAAAAAAAGATTGAAAGCGTGAATGGTCTCTCTCCCTCTCTCCATTTATGTGTGTGTACATTAGCCTATACATGCGTGATGCGTGCATGCGGGGGAGGGGTGCGATTTTCGAATAATATTCGAATAATTTCCAGCAATTTTCGAATATTGTTTTTGCTTGAAATGCCCATCCCTAGAAGTACATTTAACCCTCTAGTGCTCTTCATGTGTCCGTCAGAAATGACCGGAAATTTTTTTTAAATTAAATTAATGTACTATATTTTTAGTTTGATAATGTTTTTTATTTAATATTTTGCTATGGTACTAAATTTTATATATATATATATATATATATATATATATATATATATATATATATATATATATATATATATATATATATATATATATATATATATATATATATATATATATATATTATATATTATAATCCATTTATTCACTTTTTGAGCATAGACCTGAAAATGAAATGTACATACATTTTGAATGCTTTAGAGCAGACTTAATTTTGATCTCTTTTCAAAGATGACACATGACAAATTATTGCTGAAGTTGAAAAAGTTTTAAAAAGTTGACAAAAAAAATTACAGAATTTTACATTTATTATGAAAAATGCACTAAAATCCAATTTTCAGGTTTTTTTTATATGAAATATATATTTTCATAAACATGTTTTACTTTAAAACTGAAAGAAAATCAAAGTTATAAATCTAAACAAGTTGTATTCCAAATGTGTGCTTGATATCTCAAAAAATGAGCTTTCAGTAAGATTTTGTTTTGCCGCAGTACCAAACATGAATTTCTACATGAAATTCGTCTCCCATTCATGCCAAAATCTTTACCAAATTTCGTACTATTCCGATGAAGTACAAAAATCTAAAAAAACAAATCGTAAAATTTTTAACCAGTAAAGACATGCTGGGTATTTTTATTTTATATGCCACATTCAATACTTTTATAAGTTTTTTTTTTAAATGTGTTGCATAATGCATTTTTACTGTTTACTCAACAACCTCACATGATGCAACAAATTCAATTGATTAATAAAATTGAATCTGATTTTGTCCAGTTTTTAAAATTGATTTTTTTTTTGTTTTTTGTATAAACCACAGGTCTTAATGATAACTTTCATTCAATTTCAAAAGTATTATTTTACATTGTTAGACATCATTATGCTGCACTGCTCAGGGTCAACACTAAATGAGAACTTGAAAACATGGTTTCTGGTATAATTTTATCTTTAAACAGACAGTAACATATTCATGCTTTATGCAGCTATTATTAGACACATTAATGAAAGGGAAAGAAGAGCTTTGTGTTATGTTCTGTGAAGGCTGAATTTTTATTATTTTCTCAACAAAACAGATAAGAAACTTCTTGACTAAAGTAAATTTTGCCTGATCAGCACTAAGATGAAGCTCATGTGAGAGTGTTTTCACACACAAGTATTGTGTTTGTGTGAGAGGTGCGGTGCCCTGGGGCAGATACTGAGCACACAGACACAGGTGAATGCCACACAAGGGAAATTCTCTGCCATGAGGAAGAATTTATAGAACTTCTCTGAAATCTGATAAACTTACATTCCCATAACATATCCGCTCCTGTGTGCGTGTATGGATCTAATGTTTCACAATTTACCCCAAAGTCCTACAGAGACCTTTCCTCCAACCTGTCTCTTTCTTTAATCTGGTACAACTCCAAATTTAACTGTTGACTTTTCGATCCATAATACCACATGTACTATGTCTGTGTTTTGTGAAATGCCTCACACTCTTGCTTGTGGAGTGCAGTGCACGGAGTACAGCCTCTGAATTTCACTCTATAGCCCTACACTGTATGAATGCATAAAAATGGATAAACACACATCTTTATGTCTGCTAAGCTTATGTTTACCATTAAGATAAATGTCACTATGGCAGTGTAATCTTCCATAAGTCCATCCCCATGCATGCATTAGAAGAATGATTGACAGGCCATTGCCGTGTGTGTAGATTCTCAGCAGGATGTCCAGCAGGAACATTAAGCTGTTTGTTCAAGCATGCAATCTCGTTGCACAGCACAAATCCTGCACAAGATCTGCTAGGTGCATTTAAAAAGGATTAGAAGAATTATTTTAACTGTTTATTGAAATTCATAAATTATGGCAAAGACAGCTGTTGTGTTTGTGGTTGCGTTGAAATGAATTACCACATACAGCTTGCTTGTTACTTCATATAATATAATAGTGTATACTAGTGATTCCCAACTGTGTGTCCCCGAGGGTTTTGGCTATTTATTTTTTATTTGCTTTGCTAAAGATGGAATAGAAAAATATTATAATTAAAAATGACCTTAAAAATGAAATATCTCAAGATTCATTTTAATAAAAGTTATTGCTAAAGCTGTGAAAATAGATTGGGAAACACTGATTTATTGACTACTGTATGTGTGACGTGTAAATGAAATATGTATTGGCTACAGTATATCCACAATATAACTGCCATTAACCATCTTTGGAAGCACAAAATATTTATATTTAATACAATGATGTATAGTCTATTTTAGATTAAATAATCTGATAAAGAGATGCTTTTTTAGATTAAAATACAGCTGACAAATTACCAAGTCTAGGTGGATAATATGCGCATCGAGGTAGCAACGCGAGCGCAACCTAATTAATATTCATGAGCTAATCCTTCGCATTCAAGATTTCGCTTGTGGGCCATACGAATATCTAGTTTGAAACGCGTCATATCTTCACTTCAGGGATATATCAACTGGTAAGTTTCAATGAATAACAGAGCTTATATTGAATTTACGGCAAAGATAAAAAGATTTTTTTTTTAAAAATCCGAATTTTAAAATCAAGTGTAGTTTTCTCGTCAGACCACAGGAGTCTATTAGGCCATCCCCGCCTTACTTTAGTTTGAATTAATAAACAATAATTAGTTTTATAATAAGTGAACAATAAATAATTTATTTGTATTATTTATGTGAACGTCACGTAACCAAATTAACATTCATGAGAATGAACCTGGACCAATTTGTCACAAAATTATACCACAAACAGGAACTATTTATCTACTGCAGATATTGATCAAGTCTTGTTATGGCTACAGAACTGAAACAAAGACAATCAATAGCACTGAAACCAGAAGCTTGACAATGATTTTATGCAGTGCTTGTTGAAATAAAGATTGAAAGTAAACTGCATAAAGGTTAACTGATAAGCAGACAGATTGTTTGTGGTACTGAGAGTCACTCATTAATAAATCCTATTGGCTTTAGTGCAAACATCATGTTCAAAAAAATGAGGCATTTAAGAAGATGATTAAACATAAAAGCTAAAATGTATTTGTGCATGGATACAGGATTGTGGGATATATGATGTGAATACTATAATCTTTATTGGCAGTGTGGGCTGAAAAACATCAAGCAACACAATGACAGAAAATACTATTGCTCCTTTTGTGTTTACACAATAAAACAAAAAAACATATATATTTTTAATATATATTAGCTATATAGGAGTATATAGGTTCAAACCTATAGGAGTATCCTCCGTTTCTCTCCCAAAACAGCTTCCTTGCCCTGTGCAAGCACCCACGTCCACAAACATGCACAGACTCACACACATCAGGTTTGATGGATGAGGAAATAGATGGCAAATTGCTGTGTCCACTCTGATGGATGACATCATTTGGCCAATGTGCTGATCATGTATGCCTAAAAGTTGAGTCTCCTTTTTTTCTTCTCGCTTTGTTTACCATTGATTTTCCCCGCTTGTTATGCTCCCTTTCCCTTTGAATCTAATTCATGGAAAGAACCGCATGTTGAGACCCCGTCTCTACCCATCAGCCTCTGCTCCGCACCATCCATCTCTATCTGAAGAGCGCTGGGCATGATAAATAAACATTCCCCCTGACACACACCTGTCATTTCTTCTAAATATTCCTCATTCTTCCCATATGAACCAATGTCCTCCATTCTGTTCATTTCACTAGGGTGATGTGAGTATTTGTTTCATGCCATTAGTTTTTGTGTAATGCAACAGCAGTAGGGCGACGGAATCTGTGAATCCAGTGAGAGACATTTCCAAATTCTTATAGGCCTATATTTAAACTGGCATTACCATTACAACTATAAAATATGCATTCATTCTTTGCCATCCAAGAAAAAAAGAACTGAGTTCTGCTTGCTTTTGTGTCACTGTCTTATGAGAGTTTGTGGAAGTCAAGCGTTGATATATTCATATGGGGTGCCAGCATTGGGGACAGCCGCTGATTGATGGAGAACAGACTGTCGAGGTGGCCAGGTTTATGAGCCACGCTGCATTTGAATATTGAGAGCGTGTCTGTGTCACCCACCCCATATTGTGAATTATTTGACAATGCATTATGTTCAAAAACTGTCACACAAATATATAAGCAAGTCCTCCCTGGTGTCTAAAAATTATGGCATGAAGAATGCCCTTATAGACCTCAACTTGGACCTTTTTCTGTCCACTTCTTTTAAGAGCCCTCTAAATAATAATAAAGCACTGATATATAAACATATTATACTATAATGAAATAGCAATATGTTGCTTTTTAATCTCTCTCTCTCTTTCTCCATATTATTTATATATTTATATATATATATATATATATATATATACACACACACACACACACATATACACAAATACACAGTGGGTACAGAAAGTATTCAGACCCCCTTAAGTTTTTCACTCTTTGTTATATTGCAGCCATGCAAATATATTTGCTAAAATCATGTAAATTCAATTTTTTCCTCATTAATGTACACACAGCACTCCATATTGACAGAAAAAACACAGAATTGTTGACATTTTTGCAGATTTATTAAAAAAGAAAAACTGAAATATCACATGGTCCGAAGTATTCAGACCCTTTGCGCAGTATTTAGTAGAAGCACCCTTTTGATCAGCCATGAAAGCCATGAGTCTTTTTGGGAAAGATGCAACAAGTTCTTCACACCTGGATTTGGGGATCCTCTGCCATTCCTCCTTGCAGATCCTCTCCAGTTCTGTCAGGTTGGATGGTAAATGTTGGTGGACAGACATTTTTAGGTCTCTCCAGAGATGCTCAATTGGGTTTAAGTCAGGGCTCTGGCTGGGCCATTCTAGAACAGTCATGGAGTTGTTGTGAAGCCACTCCTTGGTTATTTTAGCTGTGTGCTTAGGGTCATTGTCTTGTTAGAAGGTAAACCTTCAGCCCAGTCTGAGGTCCTGAGCACTCTGGAGAAGGTTTTCATCAAGGATATCCCTGTACTTGGCCGCGTTCATCTTTCCCTTGATTGCAACCAGTCGTCCTGTTCCTGCAGCTGAAAAACACCCCCACAGCATGATGCTGCCACCACCATGCTTCACTGTTGGGACTGTATTGGACAGGTGATGAGCAGTGCCTGGTTTTCTCCACACATACTGCTTAGAATTAAGGCCAAAAAGTTCTATCTTGGTCTCATCAGACCAGAGAATCTTATTTCTCACCATCTTGGCAAACTCCATGCGGGCTTTCATGTGTCTTGCACTGAGGAGAGGCTTCCGTCGGGCCACTCTGCCATAAAGCCCCGACTGGTGGAGGGCTGCAGTGATGGTTGACTTTCTACAACTTTCTCCCATCTCCCGACTGCATCTCTGGAGCTCAGCCACAGTGATCTTTAGGTTCCTCTTAACCTCTCTCACCAAGGCTCTTCTCCCCCGATAGCTCAGTTTGGCCGGACAGCCAGCTCTAGGAAGAGTTCTGGTCATCCCAAACGTCTTCCATTTAAGGATTATTGAGGCCACTGTGCTCTTAGGAACCTTAAGTGCAGCAGAAATTTTTTTGTAACCTTGTCTAGATCTGTGCCTTGCCACAATTCTGTCTCTGAGCTCTTCAGGCAGTTCCTTTGACCTCATGATTCTCATTTGCTCTGACATGCACTGTGAGTTGTAAGGTCTTATATAGACAGGTGTGTGGCTTTCCTAATCAAGTCCAATCAGTATAATCAAACACAGCTGGACTCAAATGAAGGTGTAGAACCATCTCAAGGATGATCAGAAGAAATGGACAGCACCTGAGTTAAATATATGAGCGTCACAGCAAAGGGTCTGAATACTTAGGACCATGTTATATTTCAGTTTTTCTTTTTTAATAAATCTGCAAAAATGTCAACAATTCTGTGTTTTTCTGTCAATATGGGGTGCTGTGTGTACATTAATGAAAAAAATGAACTTAAATGGTTTTAGCAAATGGCTGCAATATAACAAAGAGTGAAAATTTTAAGGGGGTCTGAATACTTTCCGTACCCACTGTGTATTATATATATATATATATATATATATATATATGAAGAGTTCCAGTGCAAAAGCCTCTAAAAGCCACCTCGGTCAAAAATGAGATAACGATATTGAGTGAATGCTCTTCACACATACTATATGTTCATCAAATACTTTCACTTCAAACCTGCTAAATCCCATCCTCAGCCCAATCAGAAGTACCGGTACTTGCAGAATTAAATGCACACTTCGACTCTCCTGTTTCCACCACAACTGTTTGTTAGGAGCTTCACAGAGTCAATATTCATGGTCTGGCTGCTATAGCCAAACCTGTGGTCACTCGTGCCAATGCCAAATGTCATTTTCATTGGTTCCAATGCAAATCTTGGGCTGTGGACAATGTGAAACATGTATTGTTCTCTGACGAGTACACCTTCACTGTCTTTCCCACATCCGTGGGAGTTATGGTGTGGAGAAGCCCCAAAGAAGCTTAAAACCCAGACTGCTGCTTGCCCAGAGTGAAGCACAGGGGTGGAGTGATGTTTGGGCTGCAATATCATGGCATTTCCTACTGTGCCTGATGGGCGCATCACTGCCAAAAACTACCGAACCATTCTTGCGGACCATGTTCATCTAATGATTCAAACATTGTATCCTGAAGGGGGTTCCAGTTATCAGCATGATAATGCACCAATACACACAAAATGATGACAGAATGGTTTGATGAACATGAAAGTGAAGTTCAAAATCTCCCGTGGCCTGCACAGTCAACAGATCTAAAGGTTTTTGAGCCATTTTGAGGTATTTTGGAGGACCAAGTCAGAAAACGTTTTCCTCCACCAGTATCACATAGTGATCTGTCCACTGTTAATGAATGGCTCAAAATCCCTCTGGCTACTGTGTAGTCATTCCCAAGATAAACTGATGCTGTATTGGCCGCAAAAGAAGCCCTACACCATACTAATATATTATTGTGATCTAAAACCAGGTGTTTCAGTTTCATTGCCCAACCCCTGTATTTATTAATAAATCAATAAATTAATAGCATTTAAAAGATAGAAATTATTTATAGATACTGGTTTACCCTTAGATAAAGGTATTTGTGGATCTTTCATTTCTCAAACAATAACCATGTTAACCAATTCCCAAATTAAAAAAAAAAAAAGTTTAAAAATTGCAAAAACACGATGATATGCTGCTGTGAGTATGTAAGGCGTACTGCTGCTGCACAAATAGCATATATATATATATATATATATATATATATATATATATATATATATATATATATATATATATATATATATATATATATATATATATATATATATATATATAATTACCCATAGCAGATCTACAGGTGGAGCTGGGGAAGGTGGAGGGTTTTGGAGGAACTCCAAGCACACTGCATCTGCTATAGTGAATGCTAACCAGCCATTTAAATGTTGCGAGCCTCAAGATCTTTGGCTGCAGATGCAACATGAACCAATCAGCTTGTGCCAAGTAGTTAATGCTATAAATATAATCAGTTTGAGTTAAAGGTGCCATATGTCATATGTAAGATTTTTGCAGTAAAAAATACAAAAACCACTAGGCCAGCGTTATATATTTTGTTCACTTGAATGCTTACAATATCCCAAATGTTTCCAACTATTTGTAAATTGTGAGAAAATTGCAATTTTAACCAAGGCTCCGGGACGTGTGAGGAGTCCCGTCAGTTGCATCATACCCGTGTTAACCCTCGGTCTGCCTCGGTTTCCAGTTTTATTTTGTAGAAACCATGGAAACACCAAAGACGCTTTAATATATTACACATTTTAATAGACAATTCATGGAAAGAACCGCATGTTGAGACCCCGCATGCTTTGATATATTTATACACAGAAAAGTAATTGTTGTTATATAGCTCAACACATTTAGTCTTATTGTTTAAATCTAATTTTCTTAATTTTTTTGTGAGTACCGTGCTTTACTATGCCTCAGAGAAAAACACTATTTTGTCAAGTAGCTAAAATAGCATAATCAAATGCAGCTTTATTTTTAGTAACAGTAATACAGAATTTTCTCCATCATACAATACGTTTTAAAATTAATTACATGCCATTTATCAATACAAGCCATCCAGCATTTAATATGATATTCTAAAATCGATCTAGCTTACTGAAGTGTGCAACATGTTGTAACGCAGAGTTGAAATCTTATTGCCCAGAAAAACAAAGGTGTAGAGAATGTGTAGCTCAAGGAAATGATGCACGTGAGGCGAGAGCTGCCGTATTTTCCCCGGGTTTAATAAAATGACTTGCATCGTCACACTCGTCCGCATACATGGGGATGAGTGAAAGAAAAGGATACAAATAAACATTCAACTTAGGTCACAAATAGAAAAAGGATTTTTTCTAGAGCGGATATCTCTTCTCCTGCTCACCGTTCGCATTCTCTTACAGACGCGCGCACACTATGCACATGCGCAGTTCACATTCACCTCAAATTACTATAAATGCTCTTAGTGACCCTTACAATGTGTTTTACAGCAGCTGCCGAGCGAACGCACAGAGTAACGTTATAACATCATTTTCAACACACTCAAATGTATCTAATATGATAAACAGAGCCGCGTTACCTCATACTCATGTCCGGAAAAGCGACGCCGGCGACTGTGGCATAATAAAAGTTCCTCTGCTCATGAGGCATGTGTTGTGCAATCGCTCCAGTGGCCTCGTTCAGCTCCACAACACTCGGTCCTGCTCTGCTTCATACTACAGTAACGTTAATAATCACATCCATGAACATGATTCCTTCCCGAGTCCTATCCCTATTCTTTTGCACTGTCTGTTGAGGTGAAGACCACATGTCCCAAGATTCCACACTCAAACTTGCCATCATCAAGCTAAGCCTTTGTTTTGAATAGGCCTCTAGCGGACAGAAATCTACATACTGAACCTTTAAGGACCCATCAGCCTGTGCCATCTAGGCTGCGTTCCAGTTCGTTTTTTAAATGCCCTTCCCTCGCACACTTCCCTCAGTCTCGTTAGGCTTGTTTGAGATGAGCAAATTCTGCGCAGAACCGATCACCGGTGATCACCGCGAGATGCATGCCGGTTAGAAATGTGTCCGAGGGTGGGCCGCCTTGCTCTGATGTCATGCCGACGTGTGTCAAAAACCTCTCGCGAGTGTGAGGCGGACGTGTCGGATTCTGCAGTCGAGCGCAGTTGCTCTCCACCGACTGCGCTGACCAAAAGCACGATGGGAAACGACTTGCTGACGACACAGCTTAAAGCTTATTGGTTTAAACAACCGTGATGTATTGATCTGATTTAAAATGTTTGATTTTAAAACTCTAATATCATGTTTTTACGTGTAAAAATAATGTGTGAATATTCCCAAACTCTCTGACACAGTGATCTCTCTATGGGTTATGCGAACGTCATTTATAAAAAAAATATATATAAACATGTCTATAATTAAAGTAAAAATGATTGATACACACATCTTTCGAATGGAAATAAATGACAAGTACTTTGGGTGTATTCATTATGTTTATTTTCATATAAAAGCAACAGAACTTAAATTACATCCAGTTTATCAGCAACACAGCGCACGAGTGTGAATCCCGCGATATCCGCCTTTGATCTCGTAGGTCAGGGATGGACAACTCCGGTCCTGGAGGGCCAGTGTCCAGCAGAGTTTAGCTCCAACCCTAATCAAACACACCTGAACCAGCTAATCAAGGTCTTTAGGATTAGTAGAAAGTTATAGGCAAGTGAGTTTTTATCAGGGATGGAGATAAACTCTGCAGGACACTGGCCCTCCAGGACCGGAGTTGTCCATCCCTGTCGTAGGTTCTGATCCACTGCGAGAACAGAGAACTGTTTGTCTTGCCTGCACTTTTTTCACTCCTCCCCTAACTGCAGCCGCCTACTCTCGGCTGAACTTCAGGCGAGGCTAGGCGCATCTCAAACAAGCCTAATGACTCGGATGTACGTCATTGCTTACGTTGCACAAGTGCCCACTTCTGGCGGAACCTTTGTATGGGCTGAACTGGAACATCATAAGCCCTTGATCACTTGGAATCCGCAATGGAGCTGATTTATTATTTATTTTTTCCCCTTACAAAATTGTTTAATACAGCATTCTATATGTATATATGTGTGTTTTAAATGTTTAAAAAATAATTAATATATCATAGAGTTGTTTGTGGTGGGGTAAATTAAACGCGATATGCGGTGATGTCACAATCGTGTTGCATTGTGGGTTATGGAGCTGTCTGAAGTGTACATATGAAGTAGACTCGCACCCTCGGTCAAAATCGAGGGAGCGAGGGTCTGTCCATATAAACTTCCCTCGTCCACTTCACGAAGTGGAACGCACTTCAAAATGGTGGCAGGGATTCCCCCGAGGGGAAGTGTTTAGGGAAGTTCGCGAGTGCGTGTCTAAAACCGAACTGGAACGCAGCCCTAGAGTTTTGTGACTGAACTAGGTAGGGGTGTGACGAGATCTCGTGAGACTAAAACGTGACGAGATTTCTCGTCGAGGCAAAAAGTAGTCTCGTGATGTTGCCATGAAAGAGTGGTTAGGATGATTAGGAATAAGAATAAGAATATAAGAATATGCCACCGCTATGTTTACATTACGCCTCCACTATCATTTTGCTTTGTATTTAAAGAAAATCCGCCGCTCCATATTTACAGAGTGCACGCGATCGCGAAAGTTAAAGTAAATACAAGAGCGCATTCAAACGCGATTTCAATACCCCGCATTTGAAAGCGGCTCCCTAATGAGTACAGATATCTCTCAATATGAAAGCTATTTTAGGCTGGGCAGTGTAGTTAACCATCTCTTAGCTCTGTATCAAAGAAAAATTTGGTCTTATTTGCACTTTGAATATTGAGAGAGTTTGATTATGGTTGCACTTAATGTAAAGTACCATAAAAATGAATGAACAGTTTTCTCTTAATCTTATTAAGCACAAACAGTAAGGTTTCATTTGTTAACATTAGTTAATGCACTGTGAACTATCATGAACTAACAATGAATGACTGTTTTTATTAACTAGCATAAACAAAGATTAATAAATACTGTAGCAAATATATTGCTCATTGTTAGTTGATGTTGGTTAATACATTAATATTACTAAATGAGATCTTATTGTAAAGTGTTAACATTTTCATTTATACTGTTTTATTTCTATGATCAGTTTGTGAAAAGGAGTTCAGTTAGGAAGTCAAAAGTTGTAGAAGCTCATAAATCATGTATAGTAAGGTCTGAAGAGAATGAAATCATACAGAAGGTCAGTCAGTTGAGTTAGTGGCAAAACCTTTTACAGTGCTTGAGTATTGTTGTCTTTTACTGCATATGATAATTCATATTCAAAGTAGAACTGAAATGACATTCATTACAAGATGATTAGTTAAAACATTTCAAATACACCTGCAGATTATTTTTTTCTAGTCATGTATTTCACCTTCTCGTCTTGTGAACTCAATCTTGAGTCTCGTCTCGTTTCGTGAGATACCGGTCTCGTCACGCCCCTAGAACTAGGCATTTATAAGATAGAACTTATTGCTTTAGCTATAGATTCTGCAAAGGTAGGCTATTTGTGGATCTTTAATTTCTCACACATTCCCAAATTTAAAAAAAAAACGTATGCAGAAATAAACAACAGAAAAAAAATGCTGTAAATCTTAAAAAAAAAAAAAGTTTCATTTTTGAAAACTAAAAAAACACAATGTTTAAGATATTCACAGATTTTTCAAAAAATTGTATTTTATTGTTATTCTCTTTATTTAATTATTTTCACTTTTGGGTAACTTTTTAAATTGCTGACATTTTCAACTTTTCCGCCACGTTACATGCAGCACAGCGCGACAGACACTGAGAGACAATTAGAATGTTCACAGCGTGGTGAGTGTGGAATCGACAGAGAGAAGCAGAGCAAAGAGATTACTGCTGACGGCTCCTGTGTAGCTCTGTGAAAGCGATCACACCCCGTTACAACGTGTAGGAGGACTTTTGTCACCACAATGAATCAGGGGAGGGAAGGAACACGGCAGAGGCTGGCGAGAGCCACTCTAGTGAGATCAAGAAGCAGCTAATGAGAAATTGTTAGATCCCAAAATTAAAGCTGGGGATGTCTGTTCAAACTAGGCCCCCTGACTGAGACAATCACAGTTTCTCAATGAAAAAAACAAAAACACGCAAACATTGTTCTTTGAGTTAGCGCGCAGACTTACGCGATTCAAAAAGAACTCTTCAGCAGACTAATCAGACAAAAAAATGAGAATGTTGCATTCTGTTCCAGGTCGGTAGAGGAATTCGGTTTGCTTTTGTAAGGACTAGGCAGCTCAGCAGGAGGAGATAGTGAGGGTATAGACACCTCAGGGGTTAACAACTACATGCCCTTTACTATAATAACACACAACCATTGTCAGACTGAAGAGGGCTTTTGGAAATTAATTTAGCCGCTCAACAGCTTCTTTACCAAGAGCATGAGTCAATAACATATTCCCCGGAGTCATGTAGCTTTATTTTACATCTGTCAGTCATGTCTAGAGTGTGAAGAGAAGTGGGCATTATTGACCACTTACAGGGCTTAATGGGCCCCCCAGGCCAACCCTCTCACCCCCCCTCATTCTCTCTTTCACATGCTCGGTTTGATAAAAATGTTTTTCAGACTGTTAAGTGAAATCATGTTTGTAAAGCATACTAAAAGTAAAAGAGTAGCAAATCAAAATTAATACCCATTTTTCATACTGTACACTATAATGCTGTAAAGCCTAAATTTAAAATGACTGATTTTAGGTTTTATTGCTTTATTTGACAAAATTGTATTGAATGTAATGGTTATCACTCATAACATTTGAATAAAAAATATGAATAAATATTATTAATTATCATCCAGAATTTTAATAGAATTCAAAATGTTTTTAAAAATATAATAAAATATATGTAACTTTGCATAAAAGCATCTGCCAAATGCATAGAAACATATCAAATGAAATTATTCAGCCTATTACTACTTAGCAGATTTTGCAACTATCCCTGGTCTCACTACTATTATACATTAATGGACTATTGTTAATGCTTTTACTTTTAGCTCTCCTTTCATGGCTAACAGCCAGAATTCTTACCCAATGCAATTTATCAGACCCCCACCGAAACTCTCCCAAACTCAGCAGAGCAATTGTCTCTACCACTGTGAGGCAAGATTTAGTAATCCTTATGCAATTCTGCTCAACCATCACTGTTGTGCTTTTGACAGCAAACAAAAAGTTCACTCTTTTGTTTTACAAAGAACATAAGAAAACATTACATCAATGCCATGACAATTGTGGGGGGAGACACTGATTCTGATTATTTGTATACTGATGTCATCAATTTGTCGATATATTAAGAAATTATGTTAAAATCTAATTTAGAATGTTACGGAAAAATGTCACAAAATAAGGTTAAAATTAAAGTAGGCTACAAATGATGTACAAA
>NC_090239.1:12582156-12614656 GCF_024489055.1 Chanodichthys erythropterus
ACAAAAAGAGACATTCATAGCTAAGGCTGGGTGAAAAATATGGGTGATCAATATTAATATTTGTGTGTGTGTGTGTGTGTGTGTGTGTGGTGGTGGGGGGGGTCTACATTATCAATAATTAATAAATTATGACAGAAATACATTACTATTGTATCATACCATTTACAAACAAGATATTTTTTCATTCATGTTTTAATTTATCCAGTATACATGTTCTGTTGTGCAGCACTTTATTTGACAAAAAAAAAAAAAAAAAAAAAATGCAATGTTTTGTTGTAATATTTTCATTAGATAACATTTAAAAAATGGATTGTTAAAGGTTGGTGAATTCACTTCATTAGACACCATATTTGATGATATATTTGTATTAAATCTTAATATACAGCATTTAGAAAAAATGGAAAACATAAATTTCATGAGGCCTTAAAAGGAAGCTATAGAGTTTGCTTGTAAACAAACATGTTATGATTACATTTATTAATAGTAAGAAGTAAATACTATGAAAAATATCAATATCTAATGATACAGAAAAAGTATTGTGATAATATTTGTGGCCATATGGCCAAGCCCTATTTTTAAAAGAATGTCCAAGCTGCTCCTTTCCATCCAGTGAATGGAAATGATGAATAGTGACTATAGTTGTTTCTTACACAAAGCTATATGGCTTCAGAAGACTTGAAATTCAGTGCACCAGTCATATAGTTTTATAATACTTCTGTGGTAAATATTTGTCCTGTTGGAGCTTGTCAGCCCCTGGTCCACATTTCATTGCATGAAAAGAGCAGCGTGAACATTCTTCAAAGCATCTTCCTTTGTGTTTCATGGAACAAAAAAAAGTCATACAGGTTTAAAACAACATAAGCTGAGATGATGATGTCAAGATGATGTCATATTTGGGTGAGACACACACCTAATCAAATAAATATGAAATGCAGATTTTTGTTGTAATAAGTGCCTGAGGTGTGTAATATGGAAGTCTAAAGTTGATACTCACTTCATATCTCTGCGCATTTCCCTCGTTGTGATGTTTTGCATTTGATTGTAAAGTGTGACACATAATCACGGCAGCAGTGAAGGCGCCATCATAAGCCCCTCAGCTCGGAATTACCATTCTGCTGTCAGTCCATTTCTCATCTGTTCCTCCACCCAAAGCTGTCCTGTCATCCAGCAGATTCGGGCCACCAGCAACACTCATCTCATTACCAAAGTACACAGTGCCTCTGTGGGATTCCGGCCCTATCTCTGTCTCCTCTCTCAAACACACATATACACTCAAGTTTTTTTTTTTTTTTTCCTGAGCTTAAAAAGTATCGAGTCTCCCAGGAAGTACTGACAGCTTGAGGCGACAACCGGATGAAGTGACAGTAGGAAGCCACTCATTATGATCACCTCTTCCTATTTCTCTCCTTTTCCTCTTTTTCATTTCCCCCTTTTTTCCTCTCTCCTGCGCTTGATCTACTTCCCCCTTGACCTGGTCATGATTTATTAACCAACACGTCCATGTCATACCTGCCACAGAGGAGAGCAGCGGACCACTCCATAACATCATTCCTATTTCTCATGCCACAACATATACACTGCTGTCTTTTCTCTACTATTGTATGGTATTTGTGTGCACTGACAACCAACCATCAGAATTGATGAAGCATGGAGGAAGAGGTTTTTTTCCTATTGTAAATGTGCTTGGCATGTTCATCACAGGCTACATTTGCAAAGGGTATGTAAAGGTCATGTGACTAAGTGATATCACTTAGACCCTACAACACAATGTATCAACTGGCCAATTAACAATAAATAAATAAATCAGTCAGTCATTACTCACCCTTACATTGTTCCAAACTTGTATGACTTTCTTCCATCAATGAAACCACTTTTTTTTCATACAACAACAGTTCACATTGACCATGTGTCTTGTACAAAAAATAATAAAATAAATTAATAAATATAAATAAATGACACTAAGGGTAGGGACTACAGTCTATGGTAGTGACACCAAACCAACAGCAAAGAACTAGCACTGATAAAAGCCGACTGTGTTGTCGCCTGCGTCGGGGCAAAAAAAAACTGCATGTGAACACACCGAGAAAACAACAGCCGACTGTTAGCCAGCTGCGTATAAGGAGACCGCTGGCTATTTTTTCTTATATATTCGTCTATATATGTAAATCAGAAAGGGAGACCACTGCAGACTGCAGATACACACACCCTAAACAAAGGAGCATGTGCTTAACGTACCGTTTTGAATATCATTCATCATGCTGATCACTTTCTATATTCCACTCGGCTCACGTTATTATTAAGCATTCGACCCGGAACACTCCCCAGATAGCATGTAGTAATCGACCTGAGCTCGGCTGCCCTGCGGCGCCCGCGGCTCAGACTCGGCGTGTGTTAACCGGGCCGATTGTAGCCCGCAGCTTATAATTTTACACGCTTTCTGTCTGTACCGCCTTGACTTATTTGCTTACTGTTTTGTTATTATTCTCGTGCTTCGACTCGTTCACTAAACAGTTAACAATCAGAGTTCTCTCTCTCGCCTGACGATGATTCTACATGCTGTATCAGCCCCAAAACTTGACGGCATACGACTAGAGCCAACGGTGCAGAACACACCGGGAAAACATAGTCAGCCGACGCTTAAAAACGGTCCGATGTTTCCCGGCGGCCGATTGTCGGCTTGGTGTCCTGGGCTTAAAGGGATAGTTCACCCAAAAATGAAAATTTGATGTTTATCTGCTTACCCCCAGGGCATCCAAGATGTAGGTGACTTTGTTTTTTCAGTAGAACACAAATGATGATTTTTAACTGCAACCGTTGACGTCTGTCAGTCAAATAATGCGAGTGAATGGGAACACAATCTATAAGTGTCAATAAAACTTCCATAGACAAATCCAAATTAAACCCTGCGGCTCGTGACGACACATTGATGTCCTAAGACACGAAACGATCGGTTTGTGCAAGAAACCGAACAGTATTTATATCATTTTTTATCTCTAATACACCACTATGTCCAACTGTGTTCAGCACTCAGTTAGTGAGGTCTGATCGCGCTCTGACAGCGGCAGTGATGTCTCGCGCATATACTTCAATGAGTGCTAGACATTATTGCCGCTGTCAGAGCACGATCAGACCTCACTAACCGAGTGATGAACACAGTTGGACATAGTGGTCTTTTAGAGGTAAAAAATCATATAAATACTGTTCGGTTTCTCGCACAAACCGATCGTTTTGTGTCTTAGGACATCAATATGTCGTCACGAGCCGCAGGGTTTAATTTGGATTTATCTGTGAATGTTTATTTGACTCTTATAGATTGTTTTCCAATTCACTCCCATTATAAGACTGACAGACGGCAGCGGTTGGAGTTAAAAATCATAATTTGTGTTCTACTGAAGAAACACAGTCACCTAAATCTTGTATGCGCTGGGGGTAAGCACATAAACATCAAATTTTAATTTTTGGGTGAACTATCCCGTTTTATACTATCAGTCCAAAACCGATTTTTGTGTATATTCGATTGAAATCCGATCAGATTTAGCATGTGTAAACGGCAAAAAAAATCACATGAAATGCGATTTTTACAAATCCGTTTTTCGAGCTACATTCTAATGCAGTTTGAAATCCTATTCAAGAATCATTTCTGGAAATCCGCTGTAGTCTGACTGAGCGATTTTCGACTGGTTTATGTGACTTTCTCACGCCACGTAAAATGTCAGACGTTGTTATAGGAAACATGCAACAACATTTGTCTTGTTTCAAACTACCAGACGAGCAGAATATGGCAATATTATGGAGACATGTTTTGAGACCGGCAGAGATGACTACACTGAATAAAGCCGCTCATCAGCCTCCTAATGTTTCTGCTGCTGCTGCCTCAGAAAACACAATAGTCCAGCGGGACGGCTGCATATTGTCATGTTGTAAAGTGTAAACAGTTGCCACGTGGCTCATAGCTCATACAGAATAAAGTATCTGTGTTTAAAGTTTTTATTTCACACATTCTCCTGCATCATACATTAACCAGCACTGTGTAGTTATGCACACATATTTCATCAAGTCTTCTTCAAATGAATTTTATGTGCAAACTGGACACTGATACACTACATCTGAACGCGACGACACAATTATTCTAAAAGACAAAAGACTGATTTTGACTGCAGTGCTCGTAAACGTAATCAAAGTAGCCTATTATTAGCCCTATTAAATATTCTTTCGCATTTCTCCCTTGTCCTTGGGAGTTTGTTGTCATTTTCTCTGTGCTCATATATTAATATTCATTATTCTGTATAATGGGTGTGTTCTATGTCTGTGCTTCATTGGTTGTTCTCTCCCCTCTACACTCCCACTTTTCCAGAGCTTTACACGCCCATTTTAACAGAGTTTTTGCAGCTCAGAGGTGTGAACGACCAGGCTAAAACAGGGGGGTTTCATGACCCTTTAAACTGAAATGCAACCCCGGCGTTTTCAAACTTAAAGGTGCCCTAGAATTAAAAATTGAATTTACCTTGGCATAGTTAAATAACAAGAGTTCAGTACATGGAAATGACATACAGTGAGTCTCAAACACCATTGTTTCCTCCTTCTCTCATTTGTTTAAAAGACCTCCAAAGAACAGGCGAATATATTACGTAACAGTCGGGCTCATTAATATGTACGCCCCCAATATTTGCATATGCCAGCTCATGTTCAAGGCATTACATAAGGGCAGCCAGTATTAACGTCTGGATGTGCACAGCTGAATCATCAGACTAGGTAAGCAAGCAAGAACAACAGCGAAAAATGGCAGCTGGAGCAATAATAACTGACATAATTCATGATAACATGATATTTTTAGTGATATTTGTAAATTGTCTTTCTAAATGTTTCGTTAGCATGTTGTTAATGTACTGTTAAATGTGGTTAAAGTTACCATCGTTTCTTACTGTATTCACGGAGACAAGAGCCGTTGTGATTTTCATTATTAAACACTTGCAGTCTGTATAATTCATAAACATAATCCGATGTATGCATGCAGTATGCATGACGAACACTTTGTAAAGATCCATTTTGAGGGTTATATTAGCTGTGTAAACTTTGTTTATGCAATGATAGAGTCGAGAGCTCGGGAGGAGGCGGAAAGCGCGAGCAATTAAAGGGGCCGCAGCCTGAATCAGCGCATTTCTAACTATGCCCAAAAATAGGCAGTTAAAAAAATGAATTAAAAAAATCTATGGGGTATTTTGAGCTGCAACTTCACAGACATATTCAGGGGACACCTTAGACTTGTAAAAAAACGGTCAATGGCACCTTTAAACAGGGTCTGCAGCTTTTCGAAAGTTTCTGTTTTCGAGGTTCGTAAGTGTAAATGACAGGCATAACCATAGCAAAACTTATGTGTTTTAAAACAAAAACAAACTACTGTAAATGGGGCCTGGAGCGGCATGGAGACACAAATCGGATCTGAACAGTTGCGATACACAGTGTATAATTTTAGATCAGATTCCAATCGGATTCATAAATAATTGGATTTGGACAGTCTGAATGTAGCCTTTGATATTTTTTTCTAATAGTTTGTTGTGATGTCATATCTGAAATTCAAACTTAAATTCACTAAAAAATGTCATAAGAAACAAATGGAAACAACAAATGTCATAAGAAACAACATAGTTAAAATGAAGATATCTGAGAAAATTAACAACACTAACCCCTGGTTTCACAGACAAGACTTAAGCCTATTCCAAAACTAAAATGCATGTTTGAGCTGTTTTAACTGAAAGCAACTTTCATTGACATCTCTTAAAATATGTCACTACCATTGTTTAGCCTCAAGATGCACACCAGTAATATTTTTTTCTAAGGCATGTTTATAAAAGCTACTTGAATATCCTAATCGAGGGCCTTATCCTGACTTAATCAAAGCCCTGTCTGTGAAACCAGGACTTAATGTATATCGGTCCAAAACTTATTTGACCTCTTTGGTCTCCTAGGTAATGTTTCTTTAAACAAGAATAAGTAATAAACAACTCATTTGCTTGACATCCTCTTGAACAGATCTTCAACCGTCATTCACAGGGATGAAGGGGAAGAATACAGCGTCTAATTTAAGGAAATACAACACACTCAAAGAGTGCCTCTGAAGTGAAAGGAAACTCGCTAGATTCAAAAGGTGAATTGATGGTCCTTCCAAGGTTAAGAGGGAATCCTAAAAGACACGACATCACACAGCAATTCAACACGACGACATGCAGTGGAGTTGTGTAGCAGAGCAGACTGCAATTACTTTAGGTTTCGTAGTTCGGTAAATCGAAATGCATCCTTTGGCAATAAAAGCCTTATTTGTCAGCCTTGAACAGGCAGAGTGACTATTTTCAGAGGAAGTGTGCTTAAAAAGAAAGTGGATAGGAACTGTGCTGGCAAACTAAACAAGCGTCTGTGTGGATTAGCGTTTTGATAAAAAAGAATCCAGCAATGTCACTTTGGGGTTTTGTCTAAATAAACATGCTATAGATTGCAAAATACATCATTTAAATTGATCGATTTTTAATGATACACTATTGCAAGTCCACAAGCCACAGCGTGAATTTCAAAACCCATGTGTATATAAATAAATTGTTATTCCTATTGCAATAATACAGATTTTGAGATGAATAGATATGTGTGGTCTCACACCAAATATTATTTCACAGGCAGCTGACACTAGACAACAAAAATATTTCTAAAAGCTGTGTCAAAATACAACTGCATATAAAATATGGATACAAAAACATGAATAATTCAGAGCGTTGAGGGTTTTTCCTCTTGAATATTCTAAAAAAAGAAAAGAAAAGGTGCCTAAAGAACTGAATGTAACCTCATATTTTCCCTTTGGTTCAAAAGGCCAACCGAAGCCTTGTTACAATACAGGAAGAAAAAAAAATATTGTCTCCTCTTCCATCCTTGACCTTCCTGTATACTACAGTATTTTATGCTGGAAGAATTAGATAAAAAGATTTAAGATAAAATGAATGATTAAAAGAAAAAAAAAAAAATTGTTTTTAATAAAAAATGATTTTGCCCTATATTTTACATGCATTTGTATTTCCCTTAACGTGTTGAATAATCACATAGAGGCTGTTCAATTGATCTTTTGAACTTTGGGAACAATGCCGAAGGATTGTTGATATTCTTGTGAGGCAAAGCTTTGTAGACTGGTCTGAATCAATTGATGTCTTATGAAGTTTGTTTACATCCATTCAGACTGAGACGATTCAGAATGTCCTCGAAAGGAAAAAATGAAACATATTGCTTTTCTAGACTGAACAGGCACTGTTTGGATTTGAGGCACAATAGCGACGTAAACAGAACGTGCCAGAATAAATAAAATGTCTGTTTATTCTTTTGTATAGCGATTCAAAGCATATGTTTTGGCAAAATCATCCTTATCAAGACATACACAACTCTTCTTCTAACAGATATCACTGGATCCAAGAAATCGCAATGTCTAAGTCGGCAAGGTCTGGATGTTCTTTTGTATAGTTCACACCTGTTTGTTCTATTTTAAAAAACACATCTCAGTCTACTAGTGTAATAATTGAAGAGTCATTTTTGATACACCAGAGAAAATAATGCGCAAGAACATTCCTTAACTGAATAACTGAAATGAAGGTAAAAGTAGAAAATGTTTACCTTTAAAACACCAATTCTGATTACTTCTAAAGCCTTCTGCCTAGTTAAAATTATCAGATCCTGGCATGGGACTTTCAGCTGAATTCCACTCTGAATGAAACCAGCTGCAGACAAGCGGTGTGTGATGGGAGAGTTATGGTGGACTAACAGGGATCTTCTAACTTTAGGTTGATCTGGCAGTTTCATTAGCATTAATCATCATTACAGCTGTCTGTAATTCTTATCAGTCAGAGTACACAACCTTCATTTAGATAACGCTTCTTGAGAAAGCAGAATGTGACTGATGTAATTTCTTACAGAACCAGGGATGAACCAGGGGGGGAAATAAGCATAATTCAGTCTGACTTTTCTTATAGTGCTGTTAATAACAACCATGTATAATACATAATAAATATGGTCATTACAGCCAAATGTATCCAAATGAAGGGCAGAAGACGACAGAAGGCAAGTTCACATACTAACTCGTTTTTATTAATACAGAACTGCATGCTACAGAGACTGTACAGCATTAACATTTATTCATTACAAAAACATGGTTTTTGGGAACCATTTCAAATAATGGAAAAAAACGGAAAAAAAAAAAAAAAGAAGAAAAAAAAAGAAAGAAAAAAATTGAAATAAAAACAAACCAAAATAAAAATATAAGAGCATAAAAGAGAACAGGAACATCACAGCCGTTAAGGAAACATTCAAACTATTCATCATTAGCATCTTAATAAACCAGAGAAGTAATCGACGGGTTACAGTTGCGTCATGTCAACTACAATGGCACCGAATGAATGATTCTCTTGTAGCTTTTTTACAGCTTCTTGCAACATCAACATGCCTATTTTTTCTATCTACCTATATGTAGTAGTGTACTTAAAAGTGGCAGTTTGTGTTTTTTTGTAGTATTTAATAGTTTTTTATGAACCTCCTAATATACATAATTTGGCCCTTGAGGGTTTATACAGTATGACGTCCGTCTTATTAAGTTTAAATTTTATTATTTGACAATCTGCTACCAAACACATTTGTTATAGCAACATTTATACTACATACATAGCAATCTATGTAACGTCACAGCAAATTATGGTTGAAAAAGAAACGAAAAAACAAACATTGGACAAACGAAAGAACCTACAGCGTCATAAGAGATGGAGAGGAAATTATCACAAATTTTGGCACGGGAAAAAATCTGTACACGATTCTACAGTCAGGCGGAGATGAGACTGTGCAATAGAAAAGAAGGGCTTGAGACGAAATTCGACTATTGAAGACATGGAACCCACCGTCCCCGTTTCAAGTTTCCTTTTCACCTATTGTAAAATGGCTTATAGATATGTTTCTAGAAATTAAGTTGTGCATACGTCTGTTCGTTGTTGTTTTTTTTTGCCTTTTTTTTGCATTTTTGCTTTTTTAGGTTTTTTTTTTGAGAATCTACACTGTAGTTTAGGTGGAATCCTGGTTTTAAACAAAATAAAAAAATTAAAATAAAATAAAAATAAATTCATGTTAAAACGATAAAACATTTGAAACTTCAAAACCTCCTTGTAAAAATGGATCATTTATATATATATATAAGTTGCTTACGTTAAGAAAAAGAATATTTATACAATGTATTAAGAAAACGAAAAGATTTCAAAAAGGGACAACATACAAGATACAACAAGCAATCTCTAAAGCAATAAATACTACTGGTCCTAGCATTGTGACAGTTTGTATTGAATATCCCAACTCCCCACCACCCCCCGTCCCACCCCACCCCAAAACACCCCTCCAATCGAGTCCACCCACCCCAACCCGAGTCAACCTCCCTCCCCCTGGTAAACAACGACAAAAAAAGAAAGATAAAACAGACAACGCAATGGAACAATGCATATTAACACAGTAACCCCCCAAATTTCTGTACATTTAAACAAGAACAAGTAACATCACAATTAAAGTTGTTCCTCAGGCGGAGAGGTGTCTCCACAGTCCTCGTGCCCTCTGAGTTTTGGACAGCTGTAAAATGATTGGTTCACAAGCTCGTATTTAATACAAATAATGAAGGAGAACCAATTCTTTGAGAAAAGGGCTCACCGAATCCTCGCCTACTTTGTATATCTGTCTTTAAACATGTCTATGTAAAACTACATAACAATTATGCGTTTTTCTGTTGTACAGCTAAAAAAAACAAAACAAACAAAAAAAACACCCCCCCCCCTCAAAAAAAAAAAAAAAAAAAAAAAATCATAAAAAATTTGGCAGATTCACAAAGCTATACTCTACAACTTAGTGTATTTAATTATCAATATTTAATCATAATAATTTCATTTTTTAGATAATGACAGGTCAAATATTGACCAATGAACTTTGATAAAGAATTAACAAAATTTTCAAAGCCATATCGCACAGAAAAAACAGAACACAGAATGAAAAAAGACAGAAGACAGATGGACAGACCAACAGAGAAAGCTGGTTTAAAAAAACAATGAAGCTAGTCTATCGACTTAGTAACGAGTGAAAGGGGTTGCGTCGGGGTGGAGCTGGGCAGCAGAGAGTGGGAATGACACGCCGATGTGGGCCTGGAGGAGGCGGAGCCTGTGGGTCGGGACGACGACACATCTGAGGGGTCCAAAGAGCCGTTGTGTGCCGAGCCGGACGTTTTGCCCGCCCCGGAGTTGTCCAACAGAGCTAAGGGTGGAGGCGGAGCCATGGAGAGGTGTTGGTGTTGGGACGACGAGAGCAGGGGGGGCGGTTTCATAGTCAGTGAGAGAGGTTGCATTTGTTCAGTCTGTGGTTTGGACTCTTTCGAGGACGGGGAGGGAGAGACCATGGAAGGGGAGGATGGGGGGGACTCTAGTAAGCTTCCGTCCGAAGAAGGAGGACTGGCACAGCTGCCTTCACCTTGAATGTAGCGAATGCACTTCTTTTTTCTCCTAAAAAAAAAAAAGAAAAAGAAGGGGGACATGTTGAAGCTCTTGGTCCGAACACCAGAGTGAATCACACAGAGCCGTAACGTCCATTTAAATGCACATATCTTAAAGTCGGGACACCCATGCTGATCTCATTAGCAACTTTTGACGGACCCACTTTGAGACTCTGCATGAAAATGGACGCTAGAGCTGGACGAGATTAGCCGTCTCGCTCTCACATGGTGTCACACGATTACATGCAGAGAGGACAGGACAGTGGGAGGACGAGAGGAAGATGAAGAGATGGAATGAGGAAGGAGGATGATGAAAGAGGTGAGGCCTACATCTCTCTTTGTTTTCTTTCGGCGGCACAACGCAACTCCAAACAAAAGAACTCCACCCCGGTTTCGCAAACCGCGAGGGGATCCATCCGGTTTACACATCAGCTTGAATTATTACACTCCTCTTTCTCCCTTCTTTTTTCCTGTCTTTTTCCGTGCATTCCTTCAGGGGAAGTTCAGATGGTGGGGTAAGAGGTTATAGAGGAAGCGCTACTCTCAGCTTGCCCCTAAGACATGTGTGTGAGCGCTCTGCACAGAGGTCGTGGTGCCATGTTTGCATTTCTGCTCGGGTCAGGACCCTCTCTCGTCTGCTACGCCTACGGCCAGCCATTCCAGCCAGCCATATCTCACCAGCGCCAAGCCAGCGCGCCGTGAGGTAGGGGTAGAGAGAGAGAGAGAGACGAGAAGTGATAGGGTGAGAGAAAGCGAGAGAAACGGAGAGAGCGGGAAAACCTCAGTGTACCTTGCCCTACCTGACCTGACCAACCCCCCTTCCTCCCCAAAAACTCTCTTTATCCTGCCTAAAGGGCGAGCTCAGTGATGCAGCCGAGGCTAACTCCAAAAGAGAAAAGAAAGAGCAACAAATACAGAGAGTAAAATAAAAGGGAATCAAATCAAAGACAGGGGGAGCCAGAGAGTTGCGGGAGAACCGGGTTCAATTAACCAACTTCTTTGTGGTTTCGTCATGAAAATAACAGCCAGGTAAGGATTGTTTCTCAAGTCATACCCCTGCCTGCTCTTATGCGTGTTGGTTTCAGACGAAAGTGCGAAAAAGACACTGAGAGGGATAGATACACACTATGATGAAGAAAAATGACAAAAAGGGGACGATTTTGGGGGCGGAAATCTTGTCACGGCCACTTAAACCCACTTGGTGTACAGTGGGCATGCACGACATGCAGCTGGAGGGATCTGCTCAGAAAAGACTTAATACAGAGAAGACATGGCACTTCAGGGTCAAAGATGGATGAATAGAGACAGAGATGTGTTTGTTTGATCCATCTGCTACTCTACCATGGCTGTACGGCTACAAAACGCCTTTCGCACGGAGGCCGGTCGTGAATTTAGGAACGGTTCAGGTCTGTCAATGTGCTAACTGCCTGTCAAACAGCGGCAAATAAGCTAATATCCATTTTTTAAGGGCCATATTGATTCTAAGTATCTCCCTGTGTTCCTTATTGATTTATAGGTCTCTGAGGGAATTTCTCCAGATACATCTTTCAGGAAACAGAGCTGAGTGGGGTCTTTTAACCTTACAGCTCCCTAAATCAAGACGCAATTACCAGCGTTTCTCTCAACACAGCCCAAAAATGCACAGGCTGTTCCTCTGAATAACAAGCGGTGCTGATGAGCGGCACTTCCCCTCAAAAAATACAACAGTTTCTGGCTAGCAGGATAGTTTTTGGAATTGAAAAATATTGAGTGGTTTCAACTGAAAAGTATGAACAACAACAGCGCATCTGCCAACATTTAACTCAATTATTATCATTGTTTTATATACACTCCAATTCAAACGTTTGGGGTCAGTAAGATTCTCACCAAACTTGGCCTAGAGAGAGTGGGTTTTGGAGAATCTAAACTAGAAAGGATTATGAAGGACAAGTAGAAAACGGAGAGTGGAGTATCACAACAGCACAACTTCTGATGTCCACGATGAGGGAAGGGTGAAAAGGAAAGAGTGCACAAGCATGACACAGAAAAGGGTATTACTTAGCAGAAACAAATACCTACCATCAACATATTCCCAATTCAAAGACTGCTTGTATTAGAACAGAAAGACAAGAGGTTGGGACTGAATAAAGGGTTATAAGAGAGGAGTGGAGAAGGAAGAAGAAGAAGAAGGGGAGGAAAAAAAAAGAGAGAGGGGGGATGAGATGGCATCACCCCAACCCTGCCCTCCACAAAACAAGTGGCTACATCACACAGTTCAGAAGTGACCGGGCAGAACAGTACAAAACAGTAGATTAGTTCCTTGGGCAGAAAAAACGGCAACAATTAAGTTTACTAATATAAAAATACTCTAAATAAAAGTTTTTGCTTGACTTGAAATTTGGACCACAATGCTTTTGTAATTATTTTTGTTTCGTCTTTTTCTGCCCGAGGATTTCAGTTCATCTGAAGTTCTTCTAGAGTAAGAAAAGGACAGAAGCAAGTAAGAAAGAAGTCTTTGTAAACATACAAACTGAAACAAGGCCTCGGAGATTGAAGTAGGAAAACATAATCCATGGGAAAAAAAGTGGTGAGAGAAGAAAAGCTGATTTTTTGTCATCTTAAAATCATCATCATCGTAATTTAGACGTTCTCCCCAATAGTGAGGCTGGGAATATACCTGCAGGGTTTGCACCATAAACCCAGCTGGTCAAGCCCGAACAAGGCACGACACTTCTTAGGGGTATTTGCATCTGTTATCCATAGAGGAACATAAAAACACAACAAAGAAAGAAAGAAAAAAAAAAAGCACATGTCATTGGACACAAAAAGGCATGGAGCTAGAGCAAATGATTCAGCTGTGGACATTGGTACCGTGCCATCCCAAAAACTTACCATGACCAGCCCATCTCAACCCACTGGCCACAGCCCTACCCCTTAACAGAGGGAAATAAACCCCGCCTTGTTATTTAACCCCGCCTCTTTTCCATTTAAAAAAAGGAGTACTCCTTTTTCACACACTCACACAAAAACAAACACACAAACAGCCATTTCACCCCACCTAGAGGAAAAAAACCAACCCCATCTCCCAGATTTGCAGAAGCTGATTGGCAGAGGAAGTGGCGTGGAGAAAATGCGAGGTTGAGAGAGCCAGAAAAGTGGGAGGAGGTACCAACGAGAGAGTTCCCCAGCTGTCACCTGCTCTAGCACACCTGCCGGCACACCAGATACACACCTGCATGGGCCACACCAGTTATTCTGCTGGTCGAGCCCGAAGCGTGCGCGACACTTCTTTGGGGCGCTCAGATCTGACGTGACGAAGAAGGGAAGAGGAAGCCAGTGCAGAGGAGAGATGAAATAAGAAAACAGAGCGGAAAGAGAGATAAATTGAATCCAATGAGCTCTATAAAAGTCTTTGCACTACTATTTCCCCTATAGATAACTTTAAATAGTGGCAATCAAATGTGCAGTAATGCTTTTACAGACATATATGACCAGATTTTGTTAGTAATACAAATCATTTGAAATTAAAAATAAAACTGCAAGAAACAAATATGAAAGTAAATGAATGACAGAAATCAATAAATCAGCACACAATGCATGCCTTTCATAACCAAGGCTCTTTATGAAAAAATGCTCGTTTGTTAAAAGGTAAGCAGGGCGGGATGCAGCAGATATGGATACATGTCTGCCGTACATTATCTGGCTGTTCTAGACTAGAGGAGGTGATAGGGACAGGTTGTTGAGGTAGCAGTGGCAGGGAGGAGCTATAGGAGGGAGGCGGAGCATTAGTTTAAGCCAGGGAAACACTACAAAGCTGCTTCATAAACAGGCCTGGCCCACGTTCATCCACCTCGAACAGTCCACCTGAGCAACAGGGTAAAGGCTATGGGTAGACGAGTGTTTGAGGAGGGTGAAGGCAGGCCGTAAGCAGGGCAGATCAAGAGGAGACAGGGCAGAACCCGCACTCATGCTGGGGGCGTGGAGGGCAGCTACTGAAGGCAGTAGATTAAGGAGGTTTACCCTGATAACAACATCTCTGGTTATTCTTAGCATAAAGAGGTCTTTCTTATAAACATACTGCAGCTGCATGCTTAGAGTTTACCAAATGTGGGAATTTTTTTTTTACATAATAATACATGACTTTTAACATAGAAGCATCTTTTGATGAAATTATGTGTATAATGAAAAATGGAGCAAAGGAAACAACTGAAAAGGAGCAAAATAAAGTAAAGCAATGTATTCTTCAAGAGAATTACAGAGCTTAGCAAATGAATAAATATATATATATATATATATATATAAAGCAAATATGAACATGTAGCATTATTCATTAAAGAAAGTTCATTAAATATTTGATATACTGCACAAGCACAAATAAATAAATACATAAAGAACCAAAAAAAGGGGAAAAAGCAAGTTAGTAATTTAAGACTCAAAATGACATTAGCACCTGTAATCGGAGGGAGTGAAAGGCAAGGGTTTGGAAAATATTCTCTGTGTTCTGGAAAAAAAAAGAACAAGATACAGAGGCCTTCAAAAGGTGTCCATGATGAAGAGAGACCGCAAATACATTCTTCCTGGACAATAATCAGCATCATAAAGAAGAACGGTCAAGTGAATCATATCAATGTAATCAGCAAACCTCCTTAATTGAAAGATGTGGGTTTTAAAAAACATTTTTTTTTTTTTTTTTATATTATTACTATATAAACACTTATATAAAAAAGCATGCAGCAAGCACAGTCCAAAGTTACGACCACATAACCACATAAGCAAAGTGACAAGCATAGGCGGCACATTCGGAGGCTGGCACTCAGTCACAAGGGTGATCAACTCTCACACTCTCAAAACATACATATCACAGTACGATAAATGCTGGAGGGGGGCTGGGCAAGGGTGGTGAGAGGGGAGGTGGGGGGGTCATGCATATTCAATGTTATTAATGCTCAACATGGGGTAAGGGGAGGGGAGGGGGATAACAAGCAGTCTATCGTGTAAATATTGCATTGGGTAGCATAGCTATATACAAAATGAGGCAGGCACAAAAAAAAGAGATGAGAAAAAAAGGCTGGACTTTCATCTTTGAGATGTCACACTTGTGACAGATGATGGGTCTGCTTTAATATGAGAGATAATTGCAGCTCACTTACCATTGCCCTCTCCTGCCTGCTTTTCCCTTTTTCTCTTCTTCTTTTTCCCCTGATAGTTACCCGCCAGAAAAAGAGAAATAGACAGGAACCTTAGTTATTATATTGCAGAAAAGACCGAGACATGAAATGAACAAGAGAGGCCAATGTTTTCACTGATTTATTTATTCATGTAAAAGCCTGAAGGTTTGAACTGCCACTGCAGGACAGAACAGAACTTTCCCTATCTTTCCCCTCGTCCTATTTCTCTCCTTTTGTTTATTCCTTGTTGTCTCGCTGCTGCTTAGTTTTCCTTTCATTGTGAAACGATTGGAATCTCTTGAGGTTTCTTTGAGCGAATCAGTTTACTGGAGGGGAAGAGCAGAAGCGAGAGAACTTTCGTTGCGTTTGTCCTCCTCGAAAAACGAGGTTCTGTCGGACGTGTCCATGACCACTGATTTCGTTGAGGCTGAGGTCAGGCTCCGGCAGAAAGATTATCTTGCTCCGGTTGAGGAACTTTGACTAGGAGAGTCAAGATACGTGGTCAGACTCCAAGGGGAGCTGACAGGCTGGGCGGTGGGGCCGTTTGTCAGGGCGCGAAACTCCAGCGGAACTGTAAACGGTGCGCTCGTTCCCCATTTCTGGCAGCGGAGAGAGATGTCCTCTTTCATCATAGCTGCGAGGCGTTTAGGCCCTGTGGTTATTTAATTACTCTGATCTCAGCTCGCCTTTCTCTTTTTAGGTGAACCAGTGGAATACTAATGAAAGCAGAGGAAAATCGTACAGCACACGGGGAAAAAAAACAGAACTGACTGCACCAAGGAAAAGAACATGTACAGCAAATAGATCTAGAATAAATCGAAATACTTCCAGCTTGGCTAAGCTGATTTGTTTTGCTGGTCTTAAAATGGTTTTGAGCAACTAAACCAGCTTAGACCAGCCAACTCCCTAAGTTAGAGCTGTTTTTGTGAGTGCTGAGTGCTTTAGTTTCCTCCAGAGGCTGTTGGATGTTTGTCATATGATTTGTAAAATACACATCTAGATGGCTTTAAACTGCTGTGTGACGCCTGGGGAAGGAATAAAGACTGTTACTTGTTGAAAACTTAAAAACTTACATAGTTGTCTCGTGCCGACCAGCCGGGGTACAGCTGCATGTGAAGCTGTCGTTCTTTCCTGGCTAACTCGTAGTATTTGGCCTGCTCCTCTCGAGACAGAGCGTGCCACTGCGCATAGAGAAACACACACACACACATCCATCAAAACTGCAGCCATCACACTCCGAGAGAAAGAAACCACTGATATTTTAGGCTCAAACAACACGGAAGTGTTTCCATGAGCGGTCCAACCACCGTGATTAAACTTTCCCCTTCCCATAGTGTTGTACTTTTACTCAATAGCAACATTGAGCAAGATTACAATTATACAGAAATAGAAAAGTGAATAAGCAGTGTTTTTCCACCACCGACAACACTGCAATCTGTGGTCTTAGTAGTTGAGACAGTCTGCTGCCACTTCGCATAATGCTTTGGCCTTTTTGGATGTGTGTGACGCTCACCCTTCGGCCTAGGATCTGGTTGATAGCTGCGCTCTCTTTCAGTGTGCACTCTGCCACCACTTTGGCTCTCATTTCCTTCATGTAAAGCATGAACGCGTTCAGAGGTTTCTTTATGTGTGGCTGCTTCTTCTTTTCCTCCTCCTTTTTCGCATCCTGATGTTTCCTGCGAATGGAAGGGAGGAGATGTTAGCGTATGCATACCAACTTTATTAATTAGCAGAAAATCGAAAAGTGAACTTACGAGCTGTTGAGGGATCCGATGTCACTGTGAGAGGACTCCTGCTTGACGTTGGGTGTGACGATGGCTGGGTGGGGGATCCCTGTGGTGTGCAAACTGTGGTGGGGGGGCACCATGTGAGGAGGGAACCTGGAGGAGAGAAGACTGTGTAAATCGTCAGAGTGGACACGGGTGAAATGATGGATGGACACACACATTCACAGAGCAAAGCACTGACAATGAGCTAAAGACTTTACACATTACAGAAGCTATAAACACAAAGCAACAGTAACCTAATACATCTGTTATGTGGGAGAAGGGAAGTGACACTAATTGACAAATCCAAGATCCAGAACTCTCGCAACATTAAACTTTTGTTTGGGGATTTTAGATTTTAGTTTCAAAATGCATTTTGAAATTATACGAAATAGCAAGAGTGGCTTGTTTGGATCATAAAAGAGGGTCATGATTCAATTATTGGTTAATATCATGTAATTTTCCCCACCCACATACACATGTGCAAAACAGAAAAGTTCTTTCAAAGGTGGATAATGTGATTACATTTTGATTTGAAACATTGTTTTCTTCAGAATAATATGCACTGGTATTTTGTTCATAATAACAAATAATGACCAAAACATAAAAGGTCAAAAGTAAATAAGGCACTTTTTATGTTGTTTTTAACAACAACAACATTTGATAGAATCATAAAATGTGGACTATAATATTAGTTATAACCCACACAGCCTTTGTTAGGTCAACAAAACAGAAGGTATTTTGAAAAAAGATAAATTGATTGCAATTTATTTTTTTATTTTTTAAAAACTGATTTAAAGTAAGACTAAAAACATTTATAAAGTAAATAAAGTACTTTAACATTTAAAGGGATTTATACGTTAACCTTTTTTTCAATTTGATTGGATCATAAAAATGGGATATAATATCATTGGTTAAATATTGTTTTTCCCAACTCACATGGCCTTCTTTCCATCAGCAAAAAAATAGGTGGGTGGGTGGAAAAAGGACTTGAAATTATGATTATGAAATTATGATTTTTTTTTTCCTGTCAAATAATGAGTTCTGATTAATCACATTCCATAGACATGTATGAATCAAGTAAACGGTTTTTAAATCACTATTTAGGGTGGTCATTTTCTTCTCATTTATTTACCTTTTTTTTTTTTACATTATAAACTAAAATGTTCCCTGCCTGATTGAAGGACTTATCTATAATATCATCCCTCAAGCAATGTGTAAAGATCTGTAGGAAAGCAGAATAAATTCCTGAGCATACAAATGAACATATCTGTGCCCGTGTATGTGTGTGCGCAGCGCATCCTAGCTGTGCGTGGCCGTACACAAATCTGAGAGAAAGAAAGGAGGATGATGAAAAAAAGAGAAGGAATAATTCTTTTTTTTTCAAACAGCTCATTATCTGCTTGAGTGTGGCTATATGGCTTGGAGCCAGAATATAATGATGAGCGTAAACTCACAAGGAACAACTAGTTTCTGTTGAAGGTTCTCTCTGGGGACTGTTTCCCCCCAATCTCTCTTCTCCTATTCTCTCTTCCCTTCATCCCTGACAGATGTGTGTTTGTGCCATGTCATCCGGGCTGCCCGTCCGCTTCTACTGAGCGGGGACCAGCGTTGTGGCTGCAGTGCCGTGATCATTAGCCCCCACCTTTTTTCTTTCTCTTTCTGTCCTTGCATACTTGTTAAAATTTCCTCTGTTCCACCGTCCAATTTTTTCCCTCCTTTTCCTCATGACTGTCCCATCAGCGCCGCCCCCACCCGTGCCGCTGTTGCCATAGCGAGGCCCAGGTTATGGTTTAAACATGACGGCCATCCCTTTGAAGCGCAGGGCATCATTCCGCTCATCAGCACGCAGCGGAGTCTGCCACCAATTTAGCCCCGCTGAGGGAAGAGCGAGACAGAGAGGTGTGCCGAGAAGGGCCCCTGCAGGGTCCAATGTCTCAATCTTCTTCCACACCAGCCGAGTGTCAGTGAGTGCCATTTAATTGCCAATCGGAGCGATGGCCTCGGCGCCTGTTTAATGTATAATGACCCCGCCGGTGCGCTCTGTCTGTCATTCGTTTTCTCTTCCTCTGCGGAAAAAGAAGGGATTGGAGCGGAGGTGTGGATGAAGGAACATATCAAAGGGCAGGCACGGGCAGGGGCCGAGGGGCCTACACTTCCTCCCTCTGTCACCCGGGACGGCCGATACACCTGTATGACTCCAACCCCATTATCAAAATAATGTAGCTCATTTGCCGGATCCGAGTCCGCACTGTTCGTGCTCTGAAATGTATTTTTTAGGAGGCTGAAGAGGTACCTGGGTGAAAAGCAGATCGCTACATGAAGCTCAGTGTGCTAACTGCATAATAAATGGCAGCAGATAGGGCCATCAGAATCTCTCTGAGCCGAAGACAGGCACCAGAGAGAAACCTATGGGCTTCTCTTAATCCTGAGGCCTTCTGGAGTTGCTGTCCATTGACAGAGGAAGAAGACAAAGCAAGATTTCCCCCCCTCTCTCTCTATCTCTTGCCCTCTTTATTCACAGAAAAACCATAAACACAATTAATGAAACCTTTTCCTGCTGCTCATTATTTTGCGCAGGAGGCTGGTGACAGCGGACGCCGCCGGTTTTGACACAAACATGCTAAAGCACCTTCCCTCCACAGAGACACAAGACCACCACTTATTAATCTATGCTAATTCAATTACAGATTATCAAAACGCATTAGCTCTTCCCCAGCACATCACCAATCCCCCTAGCCCCCATTCAGAAGATTCAATTAGCCTGCACTGGAAATAGGATGATCACAATATAAAGGCCTCATTAGAACAGAATCAGCTGTCACTTAAGTGAAGGTCCAGTGTCTAAGCAGAGGCTGCAGACCTGCACAGGCGCCTGATGGCGGAGCAGGCAGAATAGGCTCATTCCAGGCCTTGGCAGGGTACAAACGACTTCTCTATGGAGCCGAGACCTCAAAACACACACAGGGTGAAAGCTGTTGGTGTCAAATGTTTGAGGCCTCGGTTTCAAAGCCAGCTGTTAATAAAAATGGATCTTTAAGAGTCAGGACCAGCTGCAAAGACCCTGTGCTCATAAGCAGAGCAGCTGCCAATGCACTCAGATCATCACTGTGGAGCTAAATATTGTGTTTCAGAGCTATTATGTTTGGCCTGACCACTTTAAACTGTGTGAAGATGATGAAAATATACTAGATGCAATTGAGAGATAGGGCCTCAATTCAATCACGCAAGCAGAATGAATGTACATTTTTTTTTTAAAACATTCTTACATAAATCTTTTTCAAAGATAATTTTGATCAACATTAAATATACTTTGTAAAGTAAAATGTACATTTACTACATAAACGTACCGCATTAATGATCCATATGTTTTGCGAATCATTTAGTTTCTAATTGTTTCCAGTGATGGGGAAAGTTACTTTTTAAAGTAATGCATTACAATATTGCATTACTCCCTAAAAAAGTAACTAATTACGTTACTTAGTTACTTTTTATGAAAACCTTTTTTCTCACCTGGGCTGGGCTTGCTTGTTTGTTTTTTTAATAATAACAGAAACATTCTATTTTTGGCAAATGTTAAGGCCCTTTCACACCAAAAGTGAAATGAATAAGCCTCAGGCTGAAGGAATTATTAATCATATATTAATCATATTTACGCCTGTACAGTAGAGGGCGCAGCTCAAACAAGCCTTATAGCTGTGCTGCCATTCTGGATTAAAGAAGAATAGGAAACAGGAGAAGGAAGTTCAACATTCTTGCTTATTGGTATGATTGAATTAGATCATTGAAGGTCAGCAGCAAAGACAATGGTTAATAAAGTGAGATTAAATACATGAAGTATATTTGTGTAATTTAATATAGTTAAATATTACAGGTTTGCAAAAAATTCAGAGATCGCATTTCACTGTTTTTATTCATTTTGAGGAACTGTTCGCATTTAGTCTAGAATTACAATAACCGTCATGTTTACACACAGCACACACAACACCTCTGCACTTGATATGTACTTGATAAATATGTTTTTTTTACTAGTTACTTGAAAAAGTAATCCGATTACAATACTCAAGTTACTTGTAATGCGTTAACACCAACACTGTTTGTTTCATGAATGACTTGTTTACGTACATTCAATGTTTTAATACAACCATTTTCACAAGATTGATTTTACACAAAATTTCACAAATTTTACACAAATTCGTTCTGATTGCATTTTATGAATGAGGCCCAAAGTTTGTGTATGCTAAATGTGCTGCACAGAAATATGGTAGAGGACATTTCTGTGAGCTCTGGAGTACGTCCGCCAAGGCTTTTCTCCCCTCAAACATGCTCAAACCAAGGCCAGTGCACAAACCTATCCCTGTTCCTCCCTCCTTCTCTTGCTTCCCTGCTCACATTTATCAATCAACGTCCTATGGTCTAAGCTCACCAGGCCTCCAGAGCTGCTTTTCCAATCACACTGCAATTAAACAGGAGTTTGTCCCTGTCTGGAGACACAGGCTGGGCTTGAGTTGGTCTCCATTTCTCGAAACTATAAACCAGATGTGTCTCTGTGCCTCTCTGGCTAGTCTCACCACCATCATCATCATCTTCACATTCATCATCATTGTGAAAAGAGTATCATATGCTTCAGATTAGGGGGAAAGGCTGAGTAAATGCAGAAGAAGGTGACCACCATATGATACTGTTTGCCTCTGTTGGATCTCACGTTTGTGATTGAATGACATAAAAGCAACAAAGCAAACAGAGATTTGTCATCTAAAGCAAACACCTCCCACTTCTCACATAACAGATGAGTAACAGTCACAAGGGAGCAATCGCTGTGACAGTTAAAACAAACATACGCTCACACACATATCCCACAATCCCCCCACACATTCAACCATTACTGCTCTCCTGGGGACGTTTGCGTCCAAACCGCCACTTGATCCAGACCCCAACGGGCCACACAAAGCTCTCGCTCAGAGTCCAATGACAGCCCCCTGAAATCTGCAGCACTTTTATGAAGAGATTCGTTTGCTTCTGTATGTAACAGTGGCTAAATGACGTGAAGACATTGACAGGCCTCTAGTTCTCTGCCATTCAGTCGGGGTAAACGTTCTTCAGGGTTCTCATTATAAAATGATAACAACAATTAATATTTTAAAACGTAGCGGATCGCATGGGACCGTCTTTTTGAACACTGAGGCGAGAGCTGTCTCTCCTTAAGGGAGAAGTTTGCAGGGGTTTGACACGCTCACAGAGCACGCTTGCATTCTCAGCGAGTCGGTCGTCCCAAGGCTCAACTCACCTTGACATGGACGCATTGACAGTGAGGGCAGTTGGGTAGGGGTGTCTGAAACCTCCCGTCGTGATTGGGTAAACTGGTTGACCTTGCCTAGGAAAAGAAGAAAGACAGAGAGGTAAAGGAAGGGATGAAAAAAAGCACTCTCTATGCAGGCGGCTTTATTCTCATTTGATCAGAACAAAAATCTAGGGGATTGCAGAGCGCAGATCAAAGGGAAGCAAACTCTGAACAATTTGAATGCCACAAATCTGATAGGAATGGCTAATTAAATTTCATAACCCTGCGCTTGGTGTCGATGGAGGCCCCTCTCCCTGAGCTGAAACTAGGTGTTTTGTTGTGCTAATTAAAGACGAAGCACCGGCCCCTTTAATGGAGCCATCACGCTAATTGAGGTCTACACATCCAAAGACAAACAATAATGAATGTAAATTTATACCAAAATAAAGTGCAGAGAATCAAAGGGCCGTGGCTGCGCTTGGGGCCTCTCTCGGTATTTAGATCGCGGTGAGAAAACATTAAATTAACAGAGCTTAATTTGTAGCCTTTTGTCATATTAACAAGTGTTGACAAGAGTTACCAGGGGAGAGCCCCCGTGTGGAATTGTGGGTAAAATACTGGCAATCACAGTTCATTACTCTAATTGGACAATACAGAGACATGCAAAATAGCATTTGCCACAAAGAGGCAATTTAGAGTTTAGGGGATGAAGAAAGCCATGGGTGCATTGCTGTGGGCCCCAGTGGTTGCTTTCTAGAATGTATAAACTGTACAGAGGTTACGAGTTAGCTTTTGCGCTAAACGATGGCCAAAGTTTCAAACTGCATCTTAAATACCTATAGGCACACAGCAAAGTGGACAGAGGCCTGGCGAATACAAAATACATGGTGCAACATATTTTAACAATGCTTAAAAGAAGTCTTATGCATGTCATATTTAGAGTGGAGCCAAAAGTCAGAGTTCACAATAAAAATCTGGGATCTGAGATTTAAAATCAAATTTAAAGAAACAAAAGATCAAAAAACTTACATGATTAAATATATTTTTTTACATTTTTGTATTAAAAATATGTATTAAATACATTTATTTTATTATAAAAAAGAAAGTATTTTGAAAAATAGAACAAATAAACTTTGATAAAATATTCAAATTGATATATATTAAACATATTAAATAAAAAATGTATTATATTATATTCAAAATGTATAAATTAAAAGTATTTTAGTGGTCTCAGACTTTTGGAAACCACTGTACATTATTTTATAACAGCACAAAAAATAAAAAAGAAGAGGAATGAAATTGGGCTGCTTACTGTGGTACTAACCATCCTAGCGGATGGGGAATCTGGCCTACAGTGCCAGGTGACAGGGGGTAGTAGGGGGATATATCTGGAGGATGTGGAGGCCTTGGGATTCCTGCAAGAGAAATATAATAAATGCAAAGAAAAGAATGAAAAGAGAGAGAGAGAGATGCGTGTGTGAACGGTGTGAAAATGTTTCTGCTCTTGTCCTGACATAGAAATTCCCCAATGAAGTTTAAGTGTTAAATTTATCCTTTGTGAGATACACAATTGAACAAAGTCAACATCAGAGGGAGGTGGGAGAGGGAGGAGGTTGAGCTCACATGCACAGCTCTAAATCACACGTTCTGATCAAAGCTTGTGGAGGCAGCCACGATGTTGTATGGCACACGGGGGAGAGGAGAAAAAATACAGAGCCCTGTCACATTTGTCTATCGAATCAGAGGATTAACAACGGGCGATAATTGAGGTTCACAAGTCAACAACGCAAACACCGTGGCACGTGTTAAGAGAGACTGACATAATAGCAGCGGATGTCTGTTAAAGTGCGGAAATATTGGTTTTAGAGTTTAACGGCCAATTAACTATATTATCAACATCACAGATGATGGGTTTAAAACGAAAAGAAAAGAAAAGTCCACAAAAAAAGCCTTCCAAACATCACCTGGTTTACGTTAGCAAGCTAGGTAACTTTGAATGACTTAATGTACTTCCCTCTAGTCTAATTGATGCTATTTTGCCTCAAAACCTACTAAATCTGGTTTCATAAAAACAAAAAAATAAAAATTCCACTCAATACTAGTGGCTAATGTTAGCTGTGCAGGAAGAGGAAAACAATGCCTCCACAGCACATTGGCACTGCGTACAGCGGTCTTAATACAATTTGCTAATTAATTAAACTCTAAACTCAATTAAGCGAGCCATTAAGCAGCACATTAAACAGTCTCTGAGTCTTTAAAGAGGCCCTTAGTGATAAGGTCTGTTATGAGAGCAGAAAAAGCCCTCTCAAAATCAACATGCAGGTTGTTGACAGCTTTGAAGAGCAGCTGTTCGACTGTATAGTGTTGCAGAGGAGCAAAAAAACTTTCTGTTTGATAATCTGATTTCAAAACATACCACCAAATGATATTATATCACGCTTGAACAGAAATCTTTTTGTTGCGAGATGAGAATCCTGACAGATGCAACATAAACCTTCAAATCGAGTTTCCTAGTAAACCTCCTGCTCATACAGTTTTCATCCTGGTTGGCAAATCTAGACTCCACAGTTGTCTGATTTATAAAGGGGGGGGGGGTAATTTTGTTTCTCAGAATCAGAACAAGTGTTGCTTTGGGATACCGCAGTTAAGTAACAGAGGTCCCTGACTACATCTCCCAGAAGTCAAGTGGCTCCACAGGCTTAACTGACCCAGGTCAACAGCTCCATCTCAACACGCACACAAAAGGAGGGGCGCAACCTTGGCCCTGTGCCATGAGGACTTCAAAACGCTCTGATGCATCTTGCCAGGTAGCTATGAATGCAGCAGTACAGACTAAGCAATCGGTGAGATCGTACAGTGTAACCGTGACAACGCCGTTAGTTAACCAGGCCTGAAGGTTAGCCTTGGGTTTCATCCTGCCTGTTCTGAAATTCATGAATGTAAAGGAAGATGTGCATGCTTATGTACCTGTTTTGGGGTCCACGTCTGCCTGTAGATGTGGAGGGGGGTTCCCAGGCGTGAAGTGCTCATTGCTGTAGGTGATCAGAGGTGTGAGCGGGTGCACATGGTGAGGGTGCTGTACCACAGGGACCTTATTAGACTGGCAAGAAAAAGAGAGGGAAGGGGGTGGGAAGAAAAAGAAGCAGCCGTCGTTAATACATGTTTGGGTTGGGGCAGAAACACACCAGCGCCTCTAATTCAACTACGCGTCCATCACAATCCGCAAGCCAATTCTCAGAACAGTGTGGTTTGTAATTAAACACAGTTTCTGAGGTGCAGAATATTGATTCAAACAGTCATTGGATACATAAAAGACACTGCCTGATTGCATTACGTGACCCAAAAAGCATCACGTTTACAATCGCAGAAACCACGTAATATACCAAATGACAGCCAATCTAAGCACACTCACACGCACACTCTCCCTCCTTTTTCTCTGGGTTCTCGTGCTCCCACCCCTTCCTCTTCCTTCAGGGTCTGGTTTTGGAAAAGGTTTGCATTATAAAAGATAGGAGAGGAGGGGTGGGGGTAAAGAGAGAAAATCCATTTCTGCATTTTGGTCAAATTGGTTTTAGCTATGTAATCTGCTCTTTGTGTTCTTAAGTGGCACAGGCCCCATTTTCAATTACCCAAGATTACAGCCGAGCAGAGGGGTGCTGAGGCATAGCCTGGCATTAGTGTATTCCCAGTACACGCGACCTAACCAGATTACTGCCGTGCTGTAGATTTGACGGGCCACACGTGAAAAGGGATTTGCTCTCGTAGACACTGTATAAAAACCGAGCTGACTGACAGGAAAACATCTAGCACCCTGAGTTGTTCGCATACATGTCCGCTCTGAGACGTCGGCTTGTCTGATTGACAGCTGTGCATGACCTGCAGCCAATTCGAGGGGACGGAAAGGGCACATGGGGGCCACTGTCTTTATTTAAAATGTTCAAAATTAAATCCAGCACTCGAGATGTTGTTAAAAAACAATGGCGCTGAACATCAGAATGTGTTTTGTAGAAGCAGAGGCAAGTCATCCTTTTGTCAAGACTAAAATATCTGAGCTTTCAAAACGAGAAGGACACCAGGGCTCAGGTCTAAGTTGAAGTGTCCATCCAGGGCTTCTAAACTGGGAGAAAGAGGCTCACAGAGAGGCCACTTTCAGCATTAGGGGCGTTTCGCTCTGCCATATTCCCAATGAAAGATTAATGAACTGAACAGAGCTGCTTGGGGAAAGAAAAGGGGCTCTGGGGACGTTTTCAGGGCCCCTGAGAGCAGAAAACAGCGCGGAGGCAGAAAGAGAAATGGGAAAAGGAAAGCGCGAGGCCACAGAGAGAAACGACGAGAGGAGAGATAACATATAAAAATACATTTAAAAAAAAAGAAAAGAAAGATCTGTCATCAGAAAAACAGACGAGGATGATGACAGCTGCCAAACACAGCTGACGAGTTTGTCATTAAGGGAACGTTGCCGCATACCCCTCCACCGCAAGCTACCCCCATAACCTCCCCCTCAGTAATGATGTGAAAGAATGTTGTCAATTCTCCCTGTGCTGAAAGGCTTTAGTAGCCATTTAAATGAGTTCTTTTGTCCGGAGCCTCTCCATTGAGGGACAGCTCCAAATGGCAGTCCACTGCGGCCACATTCACCAAGAGACAAGCCAAATGATTTACATCACAGTCACTAGGCCTAACAGAACCCCTTTCAAATGCCACACAGCCTCACGAATAATAGCTGGGCATCCCGTTTAACTGGCTTCTGGGGAGCGCAGCACGCTATCGCGGCTCGCTACAGTAGCGTTTCTGCCCGCTTCTCTACCTGAACGGATCAGCAAAACCCTGAGAATAAAAGAGGTAGATCGGAATAGCTGGAAATGCAAATTACTTTAGCTTGTACTATTCTCATTTTGAGAAAAGCGCCTGCTATATGACTAATAAAAAAAGTGGACATGTGTTTAGGCCTCATTTTAAAACACGCAAGAACTTTTCTGGTTGGATTATCTTTTCTTTTTTTCCCCATGATGCCTTCTGGACAAGACACCCAGCAGGACAAAAATAACACGGCACAATGGATAATCAGCATACAAAAACACATTCTTCAAACAGTTTCCCTTCTGAGTGCTATTCAAGTCCATTAAGTCTTCAGTCTTAAGAAAAGCTTCACAATAAATCTGGCTCTATTGACCCCATCGCTATTGTATGGTGGCTTTACCCAGTTCCTCCAGACATGGCTAATTGTCTCTAGCAACTCAGGGGAGTGAGGAAGACCACCTACGTACGCGCCCGTGCATACCAGCGGACAACCGCATACTGTCGGACGCTAACAATCGCAGAATACGCGTTATTTAAAACCCTACTTCTAAACAACTCATTGAGTTTGGAGACTGACACATGGAGGTCCAGCGAGACACACAATAAACCCACACAAGGAACACAAAGAAAATATGTGGGCGTCTTTTTTCCCTATTATGTGCAAAGAAAGCAGGCTACTTCCTGTTTAATCGTTTGCCAATACCTCCCACCACAACCATCATGAATAGATAGAAGAAAAAAGGCTAAAGGACTAATTCACATAACCAGGTAAATAATAATAATAAAGAAAACAAGATCTCTAGATGTGGCTATTTCCTGAGTAAATAAGCAAATTTGTAATAACAGAGATTTGCAGATGTGTTTAGACGAGGTGAATAAATAGAAAATGTGACAACAAATCTGTCAGCATAACTCATTGAGCTTGTGAGTAAATCTGTAGACATACGTACCCTCCTCCAAACCAATGAGATTGACAGTTTCTGCTTGGGGTCATGACCCCTAGTGGTGGTCTTACAAAAGCCTGGCCTGTTTTAATGGAGAGGCCTGTTTGTCTTAGAAGAGCATGTCACACTCATTTTGATGCAGCACCTATCAAATCCTGTCCTTCACTCTCTTTTCCTCTCTCGTTCACAAAGTAATGTGCAAGCACACACACCCTTTATGACATCTATAGATGTCTTCAGACAGTTTAGTTTTTGTTATTATGATTAAAAAATAACTTTTTAAACTCACTAAATACAGTCACTTAAGAGAAAGAATATCTCACACCCAACTCACACCTTTTAAGCAACAAGTTTTAATCCTTTTCTATGATTTTTAGTAAAAAAACATGGAATTAAATTTAATAATAATAGTTATTGTTATTAGTATATATAAAATATAATAATATTTATTATTATTTATATTGCGCCTTTCCCAAATAGGCCGCTTTACAGCATAAGACTTACAACAAAGCAAGAACATAAAATACTGGATAATAATTTTCTTAAATAATTTCATTTATTATTTTTTTAGACAATTAAATATTTAAGAGCAGAACATATATTTACTATATACCTTTACATAATAAATCAATTAAAATCATAATTTCATCATTTAAAAGTAATTAAGTAAATCTTACATCAGCAGAGTTGATGAGCCTAAAGGGAATTAAACAATATTGTGGAAGAGATACAAGGAGAAACAGAAAGAGAAAGAGAGAGGGCCGGACAGCAGCCGGAAAAAGCTGTTGGCGCTGCATTTCCGCTTGGTGGCACCTTGCAGAGCAATTTAAAGACAAAATGTGAAGGTGGCGACCTTGTGGCCCCTGAGGGCCCGAGCGCCTCTCTCCACTTTACGGCATGATATGATGAGTTGTCACTGGAGCTTGTGGGCTCTAATGAGCTGTAGTGGGGATGGAGGCGGGGAGGGGGGGCACACAGGGGGTGTGACATCCTCATGATGGATAGAGGGGCTCTCAGGCCTGCGAAATTCCAGAGCAAGCAAAAAAAGCTGCCAAGGACTTGAACTCGAGAAGCATACGTGCCAATGGCTCGCATCCAAGCACAGTGGACACAATGCAGAAAACATCCACGCTTGTTTACGTACGAGAATGTTGAAATGAGCAAGAAATAGATGCAGCCAAATGTGTGCTGTTTGGAAAAGAAAGCTCGAAAATGAGACAGAAGAACTTCAAAAGAATGTGGAACTATGATGATGTCACCGTCACTATAACAACCCGCATCCACCCACCGCTCACACACACACACATACACAAACAAAACAAATGACTCGCTACAACATCTACGAAAATATAAATAGCAACTTCCCTCCTCTGTTCTCAATACTGAGAAACATTTTTTTATTTCCTTCATTTAAAAATAAATTTGAGAAGGAAAAATCACAATTCAAATGTCTCAAGTGGTTAAAAAAATAAGAAAAAAGTTATATATTGCTTCCAAAGAAATTGAAAGCAACCCAAACTATTTATGCATTTTAAGCAATTTATAAACTTTACATTGAAAAAAAATTCTCAAAATTAAATGACAACATAACTAATTTTCCTACATGCAAATTTCAACTCTCCAACAGGCTAAAATTAAGCACAAGGACACTTATGGGGAATATTCATATAATGCATACATTATTACTTCACTTCCTTTGCAAACCCTCAACTTTAACTAGATGCATCATGCACATCTTCAAATGCCACGTTCATCAATCTCTCTCTTAGTTCTTCCTTATGAAACACACACACACACACACACACACACACACACACACACACACACACACACACACACACACACACACACACACACACACATATATCTTAAGCCTCTCTGAGGCAGATAAAATGACAGTGCATCCTTACTCAGTCTAACACAAGCAGAAAGAAGATTTTAAAAAGGCCATAGAAGTGTGAAAACAGCATGTGTAGTAGCGCTGAGCACTTACCCAGGCATTAAGACTGAATTGCCAGCAGCCAACCTGCTGTAGGAGAGACAGCCCAGAGGCCAGAGAGCCAGTCTTTCCTCCCCTCTCCTCCAGCCCCAGTGAAAGGCCTTCTCTCGGGTACATGAGCACCGCCGCGGCCCTCCCCTGTCCTCCACCTCTCACTCCCGCCAACGAATAAGAGTTTTTCTCCTTTCTTCCCTCTCTTCTTGTTCTTTTTCAACCTTAGCTTCTTTCCCAAAACTGCTATTGTGTTTGAGCGGGCGCATGTGTGTGTCCCTCACCAAAGGGTCGCACACACAGAAGTTCACGTGCACGCCATTGTTCGCTGGGCTTTTTTTTTTTTTTCCTTTTTGGAGTGGGTCTTTTGCGGATCACAGGGAGATCTGCGTCTTAGGACGTCCGGCAAGGCCTGTCCTCCGCCGGCGGATAATAACTCATCTCTCCTTCTCCGTGAGGTTTTCCTTCAGCGGTCAGTCGGTCCAGCTCAAAGTGATACGTTTTTTTTTTTTTTTTTTAAAGATGAAGAGAAATCTCACTTGCTAGTTATCAGAGCTGCAGAGATGTCTTCCCACAAGCAAAAGAAACATGAAAAAACACTAGGAAAAAAGACTTATTACTGTTGTGCATGTGTCTGTCCAAGTTTGTGTGTGTGTATATGTGTGTGTGTGTTTGTGTGGGTTCTGCAGTGCCTCCAGGATGCCCAAAGACGAACTAGCAGCTTGAAAAGCCTTGGCTACAACAAGGTAAAGCGAGAAAGGCAAGGGAAGGAGACAGAAAGAGAGAGAGCGAGAGAAAAGACAAGAGAAAACAACATCCACAAAGGGAGGGCAAGATCAGCAAAGTGTGGCAAGCAGTCACTTAGTTGTGTGATTCTGACAGTCCCCTCTCTAAGCCCACCATCCGGGGGAGGACGGAGGAAAAGGGGAGAAAGGTATTTGTCTGCGTTTTGACATGGACGTGACATCAATGTGGGGTCTTGTTTCTATTGTTTTATTCTCTTCTTCTGTTTTAAGGGGGATAAAGAAGATCTTACATTTAAAACTTCATGGCCTTGCCCTGACAAATCTACTAAGGCCTTTGGTGCATCCATAATTTCTCTGTTTTTTTATTTTACTTTGCTGTCTTGAAATAATTTTTCTAAAATCTAATAGGAAACAAATTCTTCACAAATAAAACATTCTTCACAAAAAACAAGGAAATGAAATAAGGAAATGGAAGATTGAATGCTTACTAATAACTAATTAAAAAGATCCCATCTGATCAAACTCAATGTTTTCCCCTTTGTTTGTTTTTTTTATATTTTATTTTAATTGTATTTTTTCCCCCACAAACATCCCACTATTTTAAAATATAAAAATGCACTGCCTCTACTCTAGAAACAGACTGACATTACTTACATTTTTTTTTTTTTGTACAATCTTATTTCTCGTTCACATTTAAAACAACATTTTCCCTCCATTTTTATGAAACTGAGGAAGTGCACATGCTGTTTTTCAGCGCTTAAATTTTCCCTCCCTCTCTCCTCACCGCTTTTCGGCTGCTGTCCTTTGGCCCTAAATGCCAAAACAAAACCCTGGGAATGTCCTCTACAAGACTCACACAAAAGCCAGCCTGACAAGTAAAAGAGCCCCGGCAACGTGGCAGCTAATTGCCTCCCCTCCCTCTATTCAGCCGGGCCGCCACGCTCCCACGGCCCCCCTCTGTCACACGTGCAATTTCTTAAGTAAACTAGCAGTTCGGCCGCCGCTGACCGACAGCCTGCAAACACCCGCCACAATGGCGACAAACCCAAACGCAGACATAAAAGATCAACAACTATGTTTAGAGACAAAATTTACAGTCATTCTCACAATCTGTAAAAGAGAGAAAATATAGAGGAGAAAAATATATAATTGAATAAATTTAATTGTATTAGGAACATTCAGTAAAAATAATTTCCACTGATTCAACAAGACAAAATCTTATTTTAAATAGACTTCTGCACATGAGCTGTAAATTTATTTTAATGTCATGGCAAATAAATTAAATGATCAAT